>NW_021849963.1:3426-6828 GCF_003651465.1 Formica exsecta
AAACCTAAATTCATACGTAATCTTAAACTTTAGTCAACGCACAAACAGAATCGTAACGTAGTATGCTTTTGTTACGTTACAATTTTCTCTGTGCGTTGATTGAAGTTTAAGATTACGTACAAGTTTAAGTTTAGAATCAGTACTTAACGTAATGTAATGCATTACGGAAAAGCTTGTGCGTTGGCCCTCAGACTATGTATTGAAATTGAAATTTGACCAATCAGAACAAGGAAATTTTAATTCCTTTTATCCCGATTGGTCAAATTTCAATCTTCAATACGTAGTTTGATACTGGCTTTAAAGCCCGTATCAGACTAGGCATTGAAAATTGAAGATTGAAGATCAAAGATTGGAATTTGACTAATCAGAACAAAAGACACTAAAATTTCTTTATTCTGAATGAAGTATTTTCAATCTTGAATCTTGAATCTCAATCTTCAATGCGTAGTCTGATACGGGCTTAAAGTCATCACACACAAAATTCCGTAAGGACGTAAGCGTAAGAAAATCGACCAATTTCAATCGAGTATTTGGCTCTCCGTAACCCCTCCACTTTTATGGAAAGCCCGATACTCGATTGGGATTGGTCAATTTTCTTACGCTTACGTATTATATCCTTACGGAATTTTGTGTGATGGCCTTTAGTGCCGATCTACAATAGGCAATTTAAGCCCTAAACCTTATGACTTAACCTCTAAACTATGACGTATTTTCGACCTTAAACATTTCTCGCGCTGCCTTAAGCCCTAATCTCTAAGCCCTAAGCGAGTTGGCCAACTCCCATCTTTTAAAGCTTAGAGCTTGAGGCTAGGATCGATGTAATTTTTCTCTTAAAACAAAGGCTAAATCTTAAATCACCTATTGTAGACCGGCACTAATGCAATGTTTCAAACACATCTCTAGCGTCTCCCCGACCGCAAAGTCTTAGTGCCAGTCTACAATAGGTGATTTAAGCCCTAATGGCATCCTAAAAGTGAAACTTAAGGCCGTATTACACTACGGGTTGCGAGTTTAATTGCGGTTGAGGTTGAGGTTACGGTTGATATTTGCGGATTGACCAATCGGAGCAAAACAGCTTGCCGGCTGATTGGTCAATCCGCAACTGTCAACCGTAACCCCAATGAGTGCTTTCCATTTAGTGACTCAAGTCGACACAAGTATCATTCTATCTTCTTTCAATACCAGTGAACAACAAAGATAGAATGATGCTTGTGTCGACTTGAGTCACTAAATGGAAAGCACTCATTGGGGTTACGGTTGACAGTTGCGGATTGACCAATCAGCCGGCAAGCTGTTTTGCTCCGATTGGTCAATCCGCAAATATCAACCGTAACCTCAACCGCAATTAAACTCGCAACCCGTAGTGTAATACGGCCTTAAGTTTCACTTTTAGGATGCCATTACATGAAGCGCGGAAACGCGGATTAGCGTAACGCGGAACGGAAAGGGAACCAATCGCGAGCGTAACAAAAACTGCAGAATGGTCGCGATTGGTTCCACTCTCGTTCCGCGTTACGTTAATCCGCGTTTTCGCACTACATGTAATGGCACCCTTAGCGTTTTTGAATGAACGGGTTAACCCAACCCGGTTCAATTAATCACTATATTTTACTATAAATTCAAGTCTTTTATTGGCAGAGACGATGCAATGACGTCATTAATCGCTCTGAGAGCGATTAAACCTGCTACATTCAAAAACGCTATTTATTTCAAAGATACACAATCGATCCCCTGAAAGCTTATTACGGTTCTTGAAACGAGGTGAAAATTACAAAAACGAACAGATTTACTATATTTCGACAAATGAAAGTGTAGATACTCTAGGGAATTTCCCCATTTTTGTAAATGGGCGCGTTCAGGAGACACAACCGTTGAGCATCGTCTTGTCAACACTCGACGTTAATTTGTTGGTTCTAGAAGTAAGAACCAATCACGTTCGATTGCCACTCAACAGTTGTGTCTCCTGAACGCACCCATTTTCACTTCGTTTCAAAAACCGTAATAGGCTCCCAGGGTATCAATCATGTAACTTTTCCCCTAGGGCAAAAAGGTGAAAAATTTTACCATTGTTTTCAATGCTAATATTTTTCACTTTTCCGCCCTAGGGAAAAAGTTACATGATTGGTACCCTGGTGACATTTAATTGAACACATTGGATCTATTGGCCAGTTGAACACGAGATTCTCCGATTGGTAATTCGCGCTGGTTACCCTAGGCATCGATCGATATCAATGGTTGTGTCCAATCTCGCCGTATCCAATGAACATCTCCCGTTGCGATGGTCGCAACATCGTTCGAGATGGCACATTAAGCCCGTTCTACATTGATCGCATGTCGCCAGTCGCAAGCAAATCGACCAATCACAGTCGAATATTCGACGGAATAATCGACTGTGATTGGTCGATTTGCTTGCGACTGGCGACATGCGATCAATGTAGAACGGGCTTAATGTGCCATCTCGAACGATGTTGCGACTATCGCAACGGGAGATGTTCATTGGATACGGCGAGATTGGACACAACCATTGATATCGATCGATGCCTAGGGTAACCAGCGCGAATTATCAATCGGAGAGTCTCGTGTTCAACTGGCTAATAGATCCAATGTGTTCAATTAAATGTCACCAGGGTACCGATCATGTAACTTTTTCCCTAGGGCGGAAACGTGAAAAGTGAAAAATATTAGCATTGAAATCAATGGTAAAATTTTTCACTTTTTGTGTGTCGTGTGTCGGCTTAGAGACCGAGCGAGCGAGCGAGCTAGGCGAGAGCGCGTGCGGTGGTGGTGGTGGTGACGAGACTGGTGTGTGCCGTGGACGGACGACGGACGGACGGGTCGGTCGGTCGGTCGGTCGGTCGGTCGGTGGGTCGGTCGGCGGTCGGGACCGTGAGTGTTAGTTTGGAAGGACGAAGGAAGGAAGAGAAGAAGAAAAAAAGAAAAAAAATATATCTCAAGAGCCATGGAAAGCCATCATGTGGCGATGAGCTTGCCAGCATGAGAAAGACAGACGCCGAATTACAGGGAAGGAGAAGAAATATGTTCGCGCACACCAGCGGGCTTTGACAGTCGCATATACATATATTTAATACACGCACATCGCACGCTCGGTAAAGCTGCAAGAGACCGACGTATGCGTGTATGTACGTACGTGCACGTGCATGCGTGCATCATTCTAATGGAGCTGTAGTAGCGCCCTTACGCACCACACGCGCGCGCGTTGCAACACTCTCTCGCTACATATCTCTCTCTCTCTCTCTCTCGCTCGCTCGCTCTCACCGATCGCGCTCGCGGAGAGGGCGGGAGGATCGGAGAGAAGGTGGAGGAGCGCGAAGGAGCGAAAGACGAGCGAGCGAGTGCGAGCGCGAGCGCAAGTCGGGAAGCAGCGCGAACGTGCGGAAGAGC
>NW_021849963.1:10182-42771 GCF_003651465.1 Formica exsecta
CGTCGTCCCTCTCTCGGAGGGATCTCGCGCGCGCCTCCACGAGGAGCTAGTGTGTCGAGGGGATCTCCTTCTCTTTCTCTCTATCCGTTCGTTTCTCCGTGTACATTCTCTATCTATCAAACTATCTATCTCTTTCTCTCTCTCTCTCTCTCTCCTGTTCTCGCGCTCTCCGATCGCCGGGGGGGCCCGCCGCTGAGAAGACGTCAAGGGACGACGACGCGTGGAAGTTTAACCAAGAAAGGAGCGTGCTGCCGCGAGAAGCGCAATGTCCGACCGGGAGAGCCTGGACGATCAGCCGCAAAGTAAGTACAGCCGTGGCAAAAAAAGCGCACCGTATAACCGATCATACTCGGTGTTGCCGTGTCTCTGTCTCTCTCCTTCTCCCTGTCTCTCGCTCTCTCTCTCTCTCTCTCTCTCTCGTCCATCGGTCTCGCGGTCGCTCAGTCGCTATACCCTGGCGGCGTCGCGCGTCGAACGGACGAAACGTGTACGGATCACCGGATCACCCGACATCTTTTTTTTTTTCTTTCTTTCTTTCTTTCTTTCTTTCTTTCTTTTTGCCCCTCGTGGTATCCCTCCCCATGGGTGATTCTCGTGTGCAGCGTGGCGTGTTTGGTGCGCGCGTTAAACTCGACGAAGGACGATAAGGCGCTTCCGCGCCCGCCTTTTCGAGTTTGACGAGAAAACCGAAAAGCGACGACGAATTCCCTCCCTCCCTCCCTCCCCTCCCTCGCCCCGCTTCCATCATTCCGTCAGTCCAGTCGCTCGCGCGGGCCCCCGGGAATGTATCCCTAACTGCGGGAACATCCGAAATGAAATTCCCCCCCCCCCTCCTCCCGCCACAACCCCTTCGCGAAGCTTCCGCGATCTTTCCGTCAGCCAGCCGGTTCTGTCAAGCGTCGCGCGAGGAGAATCGCTATTTTTCAACGGCACCCAGGATTCAAGATGGCCGGGTGCATGTCGACCGAGAGGATAGCCCCTTTCGTTCCCACCATGCCCCGCTCTCTTGCTCCTTTGCCCGCTGAGTCTCTCCCCCCTCTCCGGACTCTCGCTCTCCTTTATACCGCGCATATCTCTCTCTCTCTCTCTTTTTTTCTCTCTCTCTATCTCTATCTCTGCCTCTCACAAGTCGAATATTCTCACAACTTCCGACGTTGCCGTGCGTCACAATGCCGGTTCTCTCTATGCCCCCCCCCCCTCCCGCCTCAACCCCTTCGCGAAGCTTCCGCGATCTTTCCGTCAGCCAGCCGGTTCTGTCAAGCGTCGCGCGAGGAGAATCGCTATTTTTCAACGGCACCCAGGATTCAAGATGGCCGGGTGCATGTCGACCGAGAGGATAGCCCCTTTCGTTCCCACCATGCCCCGCTCTCTTGCTCCTTTGCCCGCTGAGTCTCTCCCCCCTCTCCGGACTCTCGCTCTCCTTTATACCGCGCATATCTCTCTCTCTCTCTCTTTTTTTCTCTCTCTCTATCTCTATCTCTGCCTCTCACAAGTCGAATATTCTCACAACTTCCGACGTTGCCGTGCGTCACAATGCCGGTTCTCTCTATGCGGCGCGCTCGTCTTTTTTTTCCTTTCCTTCTCTTTTTTTTTCCCACGAGCCAGTCGTGCGAGTGTAGCCGAAAAACTCGCGATGGAATATCGCCTCGAGTCGCGAAGGAGCGCGAGAAAGTGTGATGTAATATTTGGCTTTGGTCTACATCTATCTATCTATCTAGTCGATGGCGCGCGCGCGCGCAAGCAACGGAAACCGAGCCGTGTAAATTTCACACGTATTCACATACATACGAGCGACTCCTCGGTTCCCCCTCCCTCCCTTCTCCCCCTTCTCGCTCCGTCTCTCTCTTGCGTGTCGCGTAACGCGGTGTCTTTTGACCTCGAAACGAAAAGGCTACGACGAATAGCGTGCCTCGGATAGATAGGTGGATGAATAGATGATCGAGAGCGCACGAAGAGCTCTTCTCGCGTGTCCAAAAGATTCGATGAAGCTTTCTCTCTCTCCCTCGCTCTCCTTTTCCCGCGCGCACCTTCCTCGTTCCTAACCTCTTTTTTTTTCCGCACCTCGTGTCGCGCGACATTGACACTCTCTCTTTCTCCGTCCTTCCTCCATCTCGTTCCTCACCGATTAAATTAGACCTGGCGATGCTAGAGCGAGGATTATTCGCGACCTGGCGCGAGGTACTCGCAAAAATCCTCGATAACGTTCGCGAGAGAATTCCGGGGTTTAATCGGAAATTTAAATCGATGGTAGCAGAATTTGCATTTCGACGCTGCGGACACACACACACGACGATAATTTGTCTAGGTTGCGGCTTAATATTTCGCTGAATATGTAAGGTGTTTAAAAATAGAACGCGAATGTAAGTATTCTCTGGCCTCCCTTTCGAGACGAAAAGATAAAGCTAGAGAGAGAGAGAGAGAGAAATTATGAAATATGCGTGTGTAGGAAAAAGTAGAAATGAATAAATCTCGTTTTCTCGTCATATATCTTAAACATGGATTAGCACAAGATTCATGTGTGTGTCTGTATCTTTAAAACTCTATCGAAATTATATAACATTGGTATATAATGGAATATTGATATTAATAATATGTTGCGTTTGTGCAAATTTTGGCGAAATATCATTATAACCTGCAAACTGTGTAATTCTATTCCATATATGTGCTGCGGGAGTTATATGGGTTGGAAATATACAATGAATTATTTTATTACAATGAAAATTGTGCATCGCTTATATTTATTACGACGACATTTCGCTGCATTTGCACTTTGAAAGGAATGATTTTACGATCAAAGCGCGCTATGTTTGGGCTGAAAATATTCAATGAATTATTTTATTATAATAAAAATTGTGTATTGCTTATATTTATTACGACGATATTTCGTTGCATTTGCACTTTGAAAGCAATAATTTTACGATCAAAGCGCGCTATATTTGTTTCACGCGAATATAATTATATTACAAAAAGAGATCGGCCATTGCATAACAAGAACAAGCGAGATTCTATCCTTTTTAGGATGAAACGATCGAAATCTAACTGATTAGTATTAAATTATGCAATAAATATTTCGATCAATTAAATTCCAAAAAATATGATTTATTTATTTTTTGTTCTACAATTTTTGGTAATATTTCATAAAGTATAAAGTCTCGCTAGTGGCAGCTTCTTTTTTTTTTTAATTTTGAACAATCTGTACGATTTAATCGCTGCTTTAAGCGTTATAACTGATGTTGCTACATTATTCGTTAATTAATTACACATTTTTGTTTATCTTGCTAGAATATGGAAACCCAGGCGGCATGGATGCTGGGGGTGCTGACTTTGATTCCGGTGAGTGTTTTACTGTGCATAATTATTAAAGAGGTAAGAAGATGTGTTTCCACAAAAGTCAAGTAATCTATGTCTTTAACAATGCAGGCGATTTATATTAAACAACGCATGAATGAGCGATATTAAACTATATCACTGTAACAATTCATTTGATTAAATTCTCATTTTTTTAAATATTGTAAATACGATTTTTATATATATTCACTAGTTTCATTAATTAATTAATTAAATTATATTAAATTTATCTTACTTTATATTTCAATACATACCAAATTTGCGACAAGTTTCGAGAAAGAATATAAAATCTTATTATGATATTTGCATTATATATCGCCATCTAAGTTTAAATAAAAATAGATATTTATATATATATATATATATATATACTAATGCAGGAAATTAAACTTGAAACTATCGAATCTATTTTTTTAATGATTATAATGATTTAATTTATATACAAATTAAGGAAAACATCTTTCTGAATCTAAAACTTCGATAATGAGCTCTAAGAATTATAACTTACGTACACTAAAAAAAATAACATCGAGCGGGGCAAGATACAATCAATTACATAATCGAGATACATAATCAGATTCTATTTCTCACTTTTCAACGTACTCGTGACCAAGAATACTTTTCTCGGATTGTACTAGTAAAGATGACGGATCCTATTTAATGTACTACAATGATCAGATAATCTCATTTGTCCGCGTCCGCTTTCTCGAGAGACGGAAGAAGATAGAACGCGTAGGGAGGGAAGAGGAGAGAAGACGAACCTGAGACAAATTTTTGCGGAGGTTCGTGGAACGGAGTCGGAACGGAATACGAAGCGGCCGGAAGCGGGACGCGACGGCAGTGGGGCGCCGGTACTAGAGCGCAGTCAGCTGGTCGTGACGTCACGCGACATGTCGTCGGTAGGCGCGAGGGTAGGTGGTGGGGGGGGAGATCGCCTCCCTCGGCCGCGTCCGCCGTCGCTGTCGCCGCGCGCGCGCGCTGTGATTTAAAACGCGGAGTCACGTGGCGGCGTATCGCTCGTGAGAGCCGGCGCTTGTACGGCCGCGGATTGGCCCGCCGCCACCATGGTTCGCGCATACCATTGGCATGACGGCGAGCTCCATGAATGACCGGGCACGTCATTCGCGTTACGATTTCACGTTCGACGGATATACGTCGTCGTTGCCCGACCATTTTCGTCGTTCTTTACAGTCGTCGGGCGATCGGTTTTCGCCGACGACTTCGCTGGAACGGCATATGACGGCGACGCCGGATAATCATCATTGGCCCCCCCCACGTGCGAGACGGCTCGATGTGTCATTGCACGATGACTATACCGGGCATACCCGGCGCTTTTTCCTCGTCGTTCTCAGTGCACGCCGCGTACTCGTTTCCGCGAACACTTTCACGAGAGATCTTTCCTCTTTCCTATCGCGCCATTCCGAATCGTGGCGTACGGTGATAGTCGTCCGAGAGTCGCCGATGCCGTTGAGCGTGCGAAAGCGCGTTCCGTTTTCAATTTTCAACATGAAAACCGGTATATCTCCAGGAGTTAAGATCCGGTCGCTAATCGCGCGCGCGAAAGCAATCTCTATGTTTAGTCGTGACCATGGAAACGCAACAAGCTCTCATCTCGCGGTACGATATCTTTAACCAGTGTCTCTTTACTACAACTTGAAGCACTTAACATAGTAGAAAGCAAGTGCATGTGGCAAAGAAAATCAGAAATATCGCAAGTATCGAAGACCACGCGAGACAAGAGCTTAGAGTGTATTTTATCACGTGGTTTCGAGGTGTGACTTCACTGGAATTTTGCTTGGAAAACCATTCCCGGATTTGTCGCGAGTGCGCGAAACTGTCTGCCAATCGCGATGCCTCGGTGACGTTTTGAATCAAATCCGAGTTGACATGTGATACGGTTCTTGTCCATCTGCGCGGATATGGAGAGGGTAGTGATAACGCTTGTACAGAGAACTTGCGGTCTTTATTCGGTAAAAATAATCTCGCATCGCTATTATTATCTACGATCGTATAAAGGATGACGACGCGAGATTTACATCAAAAGCTTCGGTCATTGATCGCTTTATTTTCCCTTGGAAAAATTTCTACTTTCGCACAAAATCGCAAAACTTAAAATATTGTTACAATAATATTATATATGTACACTTCTCTCTTCTTTGAATTTATATGCGATGCAGTTTCCATACAAAGTGAACTATAGATGATTACGTAAATGTACATACCGAGCATACTTTAGCGAAAGCATGCAGAGTGCTAGGGGCGAAAAGCTTACGATCATCTTACGTTGAATCTTAAAGACAGCAACGCTATTTTCGCATATTTCACGAGACAGAAATTATTCAAGTGCGGTTTAGAAAAAGTGGCATTTACAATTAGTTCCTTGCAAGTATCATCCGGGGATCTGCTGTCAGATCGAGATCGATTTCGCGCCAAATTGTTCGACAATGGAAGAGATCGTGGAAATATCAGGGGACGACGTTCATGAGAATCCGAAAAACTGGGGCGACACTATGGAAAGGATACAGTATTGGTATCCGGAAGGTACTTGTCTTAAATATACTTGGACACTTACGAGAGGGATAGGTTTTTCTCTGAAAACAGGGTGTCTACTCCCTGGAACGATATGGAGAACCTGGAATTCTTAGGGATTTTTTTTTTGTATCTGGAAAAATCAGGAAATTCTATAGGAATTTTATTGAGATTTGGGGGATTTTTTAATATGATTCTTTCTTTGATAATTTTGCTCATATCGTAAGCAGTAGGCAATCTACCGATTATTAATATATTTTATAAATATATATCTATTTCTGTTTAAATATTTAAAGTCTTAACAAAATATTAAGTATGCAATACGTATTTTTTGTTGTTATTTTTAATGATAAAAAAATAAAAATATGCAGGTGAAAAATGTTTATCTTATGAAAGCTATTCATTTTTTCTTTCAGTACATTTTCAAATCTAGCTCTTGAAAGTTTAAATGGCTCTTTATTTTTTCTTTGTATGAATGAAAAGCATTAGAAAGCGCACGCAATAAAACATTTTAAAAAGTTACACCCAAAAAATCTCTAAAAAAATTCTCTTGGGATTTGAAACAAAAAATCAGGAAGATCAGGAAATTTTGGTACAAAATTTTAGTAGACACTTTGGAAGAACTCTCGTTTTAATGTTCTTAAGCATACAGATAGCGGAGGTACCGGGATACATCCTTTATCATTCGTACATTCCGTGCGTATCGAACTGAGACAGCCGCTAGACCTGAATCACTCGTGATTCATTGACACGTTCCTTCTGAGAATCATTCCTGATTCAGGTACAGCGAGTGTAACGTTCACGTAATTTGACGTCACGGTAATCGTGGTACGTACATCCGTAGATAGGTAAAGTTACTTATATTTTCACAAAAATAGATTACGATCAAAGAAGAAAGGGTATCCTCTCACACAGATGAGCTTAATTCAATTAATTTCAAAAAATTCAATTAATTTCAAATTTCTATCACAGTTTCGTTAAAAAAATTGCTTGTATTGTAAAATATTTATTTAAAAAATTCTGCAATTATCTCTCTCTTTCTCTCGATAATATGTAGAGAGAGATTGAATGTAATTCTAATAATCCTAAAATATCGCATGAACATGAAGAAGCTCTGGATGATATAAACCTCGTAATAAACTGTCATATTGCGCTTTGAGAAAACAAATTTGTCGGAAAATTACGTGTGCTTAAATTGATTGCTTCTGTAAACTATTGTGTTGGCGGAATATCTTTGTAGTGACTCGAATATCTCTGCAAAATGCGGATGATTCAAAAATGAGAATGAAGCTCTCACAATTATTCTATAAATATCCATATTCTCATAAATGTTTTATTATAAACGTATTTGAGAAAAGATGTGAAGGATAATAGTGAAAATTCCTTCGGAATTAATTTTTACTAGTAAAAGGATGATAAGAAATAATCCACTTTAGGTCATCTTTTTATTATTTCTTTTTAATTAGAAATCTTTTTTTTTCAAATTTTAAATTTGATTCCCATTAAAACAAAATTCGAATTGAATTGCACTGAAAATCAAAGTTCATTGTTCTCTTTGCCTGTGTGTTTCTAAATCCGTTAGTCTATATTATATAAAATGAATCAACTTTAACATAATTAAAATCTTTTATAATGATTATGTGAGAGTAGGTCAATTATTATCATCACTATCAAAAATATATTTCCCGATTTAATATGTGACCAAATTTAGTACTTATAAAAGAATTAAGAGAGAAAGAGACTATAATAATAGCAGCAAACATTAATATAATTTAATATATTACGACTAATTATAATATTTGGAGACATTGTTATATTTAGAGACATTATTATTCTTTGTGTCGCTAGTTTTTAAATAATTATAACAGAATAAATCGGCTATTGAAAAATAGAAATTGATCAATTATATAAACATGTAATTTATATATAAACTCGAATTCCATTTCATAGAATATTTTATAAATATCCTGTTCTATAAATTTGAAAATTTCTGTGGCCACACACATTACTTGGTTCTAACATAAAACTGTTTATTCAGGACTCTTGTACGGATTCGCATCAGCAAATAGGATAGCAAAGGATAGAGAATAGATGATGAGATTGTCCAAACATTGTTTACTGCATTCAACGAACTGATATTTATCGTTTCGATCGTTTTCCATCCAATATAAATTTAACAGATACTCGAATTAAATACGATCGTGAAATTTTTAGTACAGGAAATCACTAATCGCATCAATTTGGTCGTTAATTTCTAGGAATTGATTGTTTAAATTTACACTCTGAACTTGGAATCTTGTATTGCCTCCAATAAATAATCAGCCATCCCTAATTTACACGGCATTTCCTCCGTTCCGATTTGTGCCGGAAATGCTGGATGCTAGTGGGGCAGCGAGACGCATTCCGCGGGGGAGGGAGGGAGAGAGAAGGGGTGGGTGGTGGGTGGGTGGTTGGGAGGGGAAGGCACGGCACGGCGAAGAGTCGGCGTTGAGATTCGCGTTGAGGCAGGTCGGAGCGCTACGAGCCGCGCTCCAGGCGCAGAGATCAATGCACCCGCGATCATCTCCATTCGCCGTCGTCGTTGTCGTCGTCACTCCCGTTCGTGCCTGGACAGACAGATCCGCGACAGAGACAAGTCCCCATGATAGATATCCAGATGCGCGGACGTAACGTCGAGAGGGGACCGGAAGGCGCGATGACCCCAACCAAGGAAACGTCCCGTCGACGTTGCGTACGATGAATATGGACGAGGAAAGCGAAAGAAGAAGCGATAGGTCGACGGAGGCTCATTATCGCCCGTTGAAGACGATGACGACGACGACGACGACGATCCCATGTCCTGCTCGCGAAATGGTGGTGAGCCCGACGACGCTCGCGCCCTGTGCAACTGTGCAGTGAAATGCAAGTATATAACGTCGATGCAAGCCGGCGGGTGAGAAGTGGGCGTCTCTGCATGGACACGCGCCAATCGTTAGTCGGAGGAATCGTTTATCGACGCTCCGAAGGAGGAACACGAAGAGTGGAATTTGGCGTGGAGGATCATCCGCGAGTGTGTTTCCGAGAGAGTCGTCTGGACGAGTCGTTGGATAATCGTCGACCTGATCTACTTTCGACGAGAGGAATCGATCGAGAAGGAAGGTCCTTATTGGAATTGGAAACCTCAACCAGAAGGATTCTGCTTGGTGTATCGTGTCGGTCGGATGATCGGTTAAACGAGAGCCGGTTTGAATCGAAGAATTACATTGATCGAGCGTTATAGAGATCCCTCCCACATTCGAGTTTGTGACTAATCGATGCAACGCAGGCGGCGTACCTCGGGCGACCCTTGGAGAAAAGAAGTGAGAGCGAGAGAGAAAGGATGCCGAGAGTGGCATTTTCCGATGTTTCATCGTTCTTCCTTCAAGTCGGTCATTAAGATCAAAAACTCGGATGCTTTCAAGTGATTCACGGTGGTGAATCTGACATTTTCGCTCACTACGTATGTGATAGAGATCGAGGAAAAGGATTTTTCGAATATCGGTCATCGAAACGGAAGCGACAATAGAAGGTATTTTCTTCAGTAAATTGATGATGTCACTCATGATCGATCAGGATACACCTTATAAGTGTATTATGCCTATATTATTCTAGAGTTTTTACCGGAAACTGTGCCCACACACACACACACACATGAATGCCGCACAGACGGTTGCAGTTTCCATGTTCTTCGAGGCTGGAAAGAGTAATCGAGAGCTTCAATGAGAAGCAGCCAGTCTCCGAGTAATAAATGGTGACCTAGAAGAAACAAGAACCCCGAGGGTGGAGTCCAGAAGAGAGAAAGAGAGAGAGGATGGCAATGAGAGAGGAAAAGAAAAAGAAGGAGATCCATCCAAAATACTAGAGGGGGAACAAAAGAGCAAATTTAGAGAAAGAAAATAGCACGGTGGCACGAGATCACACTAATCACTTCACCGTTTGATCTCGTTATTATACCACATAAATATCTTTAGGATCGCTTTCGACAGAGTCTCGATTACTTAGAAAGGAAGAATGTATTCGCGAATTACGGTGTATAATTTTAGAAACTAGTTACCCCTTCAACGAGAGGAAGGAAGGTTCGAAGCTTTTCGTCGCAAAACATCGTCGTATACTTACTCGATAAAGGAGGAAGCACAGGGAGAAGTGAAATCGCATCGAACTGAATCGCGAGCGAGTTGAAAGGTGTCAGGAGGGGTCAGATTCGACGCGGATCGATGTGACATAGTAGCCTGACGTCGGTGGACGGCGATTACGAGCCGGAAAAGCAAGCCGACGAGAGACACTTTACGCGCGCGAAGGTGTACACGGGGAGGGGAATTGCGATGGTGATGCAACAGTCATCGACCGAGCGGAGGAGACGCCTGCGGGAAATAGAGCAATGGTGAAAGTGCACGTCCGCGCGCGATCTGTTTCATCCTCCGCGAGTATCGCGAGAGGACGAGCAAGAAGTATCGACAGATCGAGGTATTACGGAGAGTGACGACTCGGTCAAGGTAGCTGCCAAGTGGTAGACAATTAGGAACGCGAGGTATCCTCTTGAGACTGATGCGGCGATGCGTTCATCGATTGACCCCGCGAGTCGTCCTTCGCGAAAGAGAACAGTGGACGAAAGCCCACTTGCGCGTATCAACGTGGTAACGATAGATTAAAGGTTTAGTACGGATGGAGTTAGGTAAGATACGCGTGATGACCGAGTTACCGGAGACGGAGGACCAACGACCTCTTTCGCCAAGTTATCCCGACGAAAGTTATGCGCTGAAACCGCCAACGATTTACACGAGAGCTTGTGGACGAGAGGCTTTTGAAACTGAGTTTGGGGAGGAAAGATACGGGGCTGTAGATATGGGAACTACTCGTCTCGAGAAATAAATGTTACTTTCAGAAGGAGACGTAAATCCCTTCGCAATGAGGGGTCTTGCACGAGGGATTCATTGCGCTTAATAAGAGAAAATCTGCGACGAATGAAAGAGAGAAAGAAAGAAAGAGAGAGAAAAAGGAATAAACAGAATTAGCGAGCGAGCATTGGTCAATTAATTGCGGCTTCCTTGAATTCTGTGAGACTTTAGCGCGACGTAGCGCGGCTCTTAGGAGAAGGACGTATTATGCACAGGTGCACGGATTACCGTAGTATCGATAGGATGTTCAAGAGCAGGATTTTCCAGGGCGATCTCAGCCCCGTCCCAATTCCAGGCAGCCTGCAACAATCCAGTACGTAGTAATGTGCAGCTAAGCCGCGTTATATCGATCGATCGGCCTCGAGCGACTCCTTTGCGCAGGAGATCTCTACAACCCTTTTTGTACGATCGATCCCCGAGATCCTCAATCATTATTATTTCTTTGAGATACGGTAACCAGATTGTCCGATATTAATTTTTCGCTATTATAATGACCTTTGGTATTTGGCAGTACGTACGTTGATGAGAATGGTTGACCTTTAAATTAATTAATTATCAACCATTTTCTCTGCAGAATTTATTAATCAAACATTTATTTTTGGATGATTTTTATAGAAAACTAGTCAGATTTATTATTTAATTTTTTTATTTTTAATAACACAAAAGATATTCTTTTCCTATTATATTTATATTATTATCTTTTTTATTTTTTAAAAATGCAATCGAATTAATTAATAAATATAAAAACGAAAATACAATACAAACAATCTTTCATTAAGTTTATTCTACTTCGTTATTATAAGTGATTTAAACAATATCTGAAAATTTTTGAAAAAAAGTAATTTTTTAAGAGCATATTTTCCTGTTTTTCGAGCATTTTTTTTATTTTATGGAGCATATTTTAGGTGCTTAAAACAGGTTCTTTAAAGCATATTTTTGGTTGCCCTAATAATTATATATGAAATATGCTCATATATAAATATATACAAATATATATGATTATATATAAATATATATGATTATATATAAATAATCTGAATATTTTTAAATTAATTCTAATTAAAAGAACTATTGCTTGTCGCTAATTTTGTCGATATTAAGTTTAAGAAACTGCCGTTGATTTGTTTTTTATATATATATTATTGATGTACCATCTTAAATATATAGGAAGGTTTTGAAATTTTAATAATTAATAATTTAATTAATTTAATTAAATAAATTTAATAATTTTGTACCATATAAATTTTATAATATTGCGCTCATTACATTGATCTTATTCTCTTCGCGCAGATTTAATAGGAAATATTCAAATCTTAAGAATTTAAGGATACAAGATTGAACTTGAGATCAGAAATCATTTTTGCAATTATTTTTCTTCATAAAAAATACAAATGGAAGAAAAATTATTTGGATTAGACTTCATCATTCTATTCTAAAGTTGAAGTTTACTATTTTGGAACTATCTCTATCCAACAATTCCAAACTGCAGTATGCAATATCATAATTGCTAATATTAACGAATATATATGTATATATATGTTAATATATTAATGATATTAATAAATTATATTTATCTTGTAGGTCAGCAAGGCCAGCAGAGCGAGCAGGAACTGGCGACGAAAATGCTGCAAATTCAAAGCAAAAGATTCTACCTTGACGTAAAACAAAACAGACGTGGAAGGTTTATCAAAGTCGCTGAGGTATTATTTTATTTTTTAATTTAAATCTCGGCGCATATATCGTACAGGGATTTAGATTCTACAGCAGAAACAAAAATTGTGAAATCAATTGCTATAATTAAGCAATTAATAATTAATAATGAAATATTAAAGGTTGAATTTTTACATGAAACAATACCTGATTAAAATAAGTTTCTAAAAATTTCTTAGTTTTAATAACTTTTTATTTTATTAATTCTGATAATAAAACTAAAAAAATTTATATGATTAAGATGATATATCTGCCATATCTGCCAAATGGTTGCAGATATTTTTTGACAAATTTGTTTTATTAAAATTACACAGGCACATACACTATAACTACGGATATAAAATCGCATGTCATATATGAGAAATCTCTTCTAAAACAATAGTTTATTTTTTTACATAATTGTTTTTTGTTTTTTTTTTATTTCAGATCGGAGCGGATGGAAGAAGAAGCCAAATCTATCTGGCACTCAGTACAGCATCCGAATTTCGGGACCATCTGTCGACGTTTAGCGATTTTTATGCATCTCTAGGTACATTATAATATCTGTCATCTCAGAAGAGTACGATTCGAAATCTTAATTATGGCTAATATATATGAAATATTGTAGTCCTAATTAAAAATCTATCGATAAAATCTTAATATTTCATAATGCAGTCTAGAATTTGTTTTAACTTGCAATAGTTATCTCGTCAATGATTGATACTTGTCTTTATTGTAATGAAAAGAAATATTTAATTTATTTTTGTTTGTGATACTGGATAATCAGGTCCACCAAATCCGGAAAACGTACCAGACGACGGAAAACTCAAGTCAGAAATGATGGTGAAGGATAATAGGCGATATTACTTGGACCTCAAGGAGAATTCTCGCGGCCGTTTCCTGCGGGTGAGTCACCCTGTATGTACCAGCCAATATACTTACTTTCTACGCTAAGTCATAAAAGGAATCTGTCGGCTTTCGTCTCAAGAGATGTGCTCTTTTCGAAGGATGACAAAGACAAATAGAACTCTTCTAGAATCGTTGATGAAGAAGGAATATGTGGAATCCGATATAATGATTTATGTGTTATAGATACAAACCGTACAACGAATCGACATGGAATATCTCAAGTATAATCTTTACGTTGCTCTTCGCAGGTGTCGCAGACGATAACACGGGGAGGACCTAGAACGCAGATTGCAATACCAGCGCAAGGTATGATAGAGTTTCGTGACGCGTTAACGGACCTTCTCGAGGAATTCGGGACGGATGACGGTGGCTTCAAAGGCGACTTGCCGGAGGGCCGTTACATGCGTGTGGATAGTAAGAATTTCTATTTTGATATCGGCCAGAACAATCGTGGCATCTACATGAGAATTTCTGAGGTACGTACTACTCTTACACACGGAAAAAAATATCAAAAAAACCAAATTAGCCGAAACTGATGCCAAAATACTTATTTCGCTGAGAAAAGGTTAACTCTTAATTGACCAAGTAATCTAACAATAATATTATATATTATATAAGACATTCTTTCTCTGTATGTATGAAATATTCATAGTTATGTTAAATTAATTAGGAAAAATTTATTAGTTTCGTACATGTAGTCCTAAATAAAGCACAAAATAAATGTAATCTACTCAATATTATGCTTATAATCCAATGACAGATAATAATGCAGGACGAAACATTTTTGCAGGTGAAGACAAACTTCAGGACAGCCATCACCGTACCGGAAAAGTCTTGGGCGCGTTTCCGTGATATCTTCGCAGATTATTGCGAAAAGATGAAGGAGGGCGGCGGCGTTAGTAGCAGCAGCGGAGGGAATGTATTGTCCGAGGGGAAGGGCTCGGTGGTGGCACAGGTACCATCGCCATCTTCGAACACACAGCCTAACCCCAATCCAAATTTAGACTCTCCCCTAATCAAGTGAAAAAGGCTTTAACTTAACTCGAACATTTGGGAATTATAACTCGTTTTCAAGTCATTAAGCGAAGTAAAGGAAGTTGTCAGAGTCTATGCCATCGTCGGTCATCATCATTATTATTCATCGGCTATGACATCGACATGGTCATCGGCATGATCATCGTCATTGTCACACCGCCATCGACACCACATTACTGTCACCGTCGCCTGTCACCGAGATACCGTCATCGACACCGTCATCGTCATCGCCACATCATACACCGTCACACTTGCCATCAATTGCGCGAACACCAAAACTCGCCTGAAATATGGCCATTATATCGCAAAGAGTATCAGCCGATTGTTGAATGTATATTCATATAATCACAGATTTGATAAAAAAAAGAAAAAAGACGGGGTGCACGACGGTATATGGTTATTAATACACAAATGAATCGGCGCGTCTCGCGAAGATGAGAAAGGCGGAAGGTGGGAGAGGATAGATGGTGTGTGTGTATGTGTGTGTGTATGTGTGTGCGTGTGGGCGTGTGTGTGTTTGCATGGAGGGAAAACGAGTCACTGCCGCTCGTGCGACTAACACAGAATAAACAACAAGAAAAAAAGAGACACGCAACAACGGAAAATCGAGAATATAATTATTGCGCGATATCTTTTTAGGCGAGCACGAGTTGCCATCGATTAACGTTATGAGTACTACCGTTCATTTCCTGGCTTTTTGCGAACGCACGTCTGTTTGGTTTTGCTAAGCTTCTTGTACTAATTTTTCATTCTCAGACATTCAGGGTACGCGCGTGCGCGTTTCACTTGTCACTTGTGCGTTGAACGAACAAGAATCTTCGAACGGGAAATGGACTGTAGTGTGGATCACGTTACAATTGAATTTGATCGTTCAGAATTTATGAATAAATAGTTGTTATATTAACGATTATATCACGACGAAGTAGAAAGGGGAAAAAGCGTGTGATTTGTCGCGAGGGAAAGCGAAAATAAAGAAAAAGATCTATCGTGTCTACGTAGGCAGTACGTATGTCTCTTTTCGATTTAACCGACAAAAAAAATATCTTGAATCAAGTCGCTGTATTTTCAACGGACACTCGTTGAGCAAAAGTCGCGAATGGTGTGAATGTAGATAAAATATTGCTGAACGCCTCTTGCGACTCCATTGTCATTTTCTCGACGATAAAAGAGTGCGATTTATTACTGCGGTTAAGTCGAACGAAACATAAGAGGAAAAGAAACCAAGAATAAGAATGAAAAAAATATTCGCGTATTATCGCAAATATTCGAATATTTATATATTACTGTCTGCATTGCGACATCATACACTCGTTTAAAAACTGAATGACGTCTTTATTAAAAGTAATGAGATAATATATATATAGCATAGGTGAGGGAGAGAGAAAAAAAAGGGATGGTAGCCCGAGAGAATATGAAACCATATATTAATACATATTAATATGTATATTATACAAAGTTAATTATACGTTTTGTTTCATCGATTCATACGAAAGGGGTGCACGCGATCATATATATATGAAAAAGACGCGTAAGAGACACGCGCTTTTACAAAATGCAAAAAACACACACATATACATACACATACATGCATGGATTTATGCACGCAAAAACATGCAATATACATTTCGGGAAAAAAAAAAAAACACCAAACACGCGATTTCGATATTTTCCACACCGAATTCACACAGAATGAATAACGACACGCGCACGACGTATATTCCACCATAAAAAAAAAAAAACATATTCCGCCGCAAGGAACACGGTACAAGAGACGGTGTATGTAATTAAGTTACATAAGTTTGAACGATGATCGAGTTCTAACACAATTGCATATTAGGTATGTATTATACGAATGCATAATAGGTATTTATATAGAATCTATATAACTGTATAATTGTAACGAAATGCCAATGTCCGCGGACCCAGGCAACTGTACAAATCTGGCGACGTACAATCAATCGAATTGAAAATCGTTGTTGGGCGTTGCAGTTGCTTAGGTCCCTCTTGCCGGACACAGGAAGAAAGATGAGACAAAACGAATGGCACAGAAAGGGAAAAATAATATTTCAAGAGAGAGAAGGAGGAGAATAACACGCAATTGTGTTATCTCTCTGAGTAAAAAGGAAATCTAAATACGCTTCGATTCTGCAACGCTGTGCTAATATCAACACAATGATAAATATCTATCCGTTCTCTTTTGTGTTTCTTCTGTGATTGAAACGGCAAACCGACATAAATCTATATTTCGCACTGGTGCGAATATGAAACGAATGAGAAACCCATATAGAGGAAGAAAGACACGTAGATACGCGTTATTAAAAAATGCTATTTAATTGGGGCGCGTTCGATTGAGTGCGTGATCGGCGCGTTTGCATTTTCGATGAGATATAAAATGAGTATAATTTTATTTATTTTCTAGCGACAAACTCTTATTGCTAACGTATTTCGATAGTAAAATAATTATTCTTCAGTTGCATTTCCTTTTAAAATTTACAATTTCGGCTGGTCTGAATTTACTTAGCACGTAGATCGTTTCGACGAATATAAATATGAAATATAAATCACAATAACAAATTCAAGTACGCACGAGTGGGTGATATATATTGAGACAAGAATCCCGATCCTCTTCGATTTTAAAGTATAATTTTTTCCAAGATGATCTTTCTCACATTCTTTCTCTCATTCTTTGAACGCACGTTTAAAACGATCGTTCCGCGATATCGATATATATAATTTGTATTAATTAATTACTAATAACTAAAATTAACGAGAAGGACAAACGAAATCTATTTCAACAGATTGTTGACGAGCTTTTACATGTCTGTACTTTTTTTTTACATCTTTTCAAATTTATTATCGGAAATTTTTTTGTTAAGTTCAAGGGAAAGGGGGAGAGGGGTCAGAAAAAAACCTGCGATCTGTGCAACAAGCATTGTATATTGTTCGGATAGAGCGTTGTAAACGGAAACTGCAAGGAAGAGGCATAGAAAAAAATCGTTCACTGGCGCAGATGGTATGACATTGTGATCTATGCAAATTACAAATCACAAAGCAGCCACAAGTAGTAGATATTTAAGATATAAATACACGTAAAAAAAAAAACACGTACGTCTATGGCGACTAGAGAAAAAGGGGAGGAAACACTGTGTTACTGAAATGTACGCGCGATAGCGTGCATTTTAACACGTTATTAAAAAGCGAGGACGACTACAAACGTACCTAACTAAAAAAACGCAGAGAAGGCGAGAGAAAGAGAGAAACAGATATAAAGAAAACAAAAATAATGAAGAGATACCGTCTGACACACGTAAGAATAAGCAAAGTAATATAAAAATGAATGAAAAAAAAACATGACGCTCCTGCCACGCAGCGAGTCTTTAGACAGCTTTAAGATAATAATTATAAATGATAAAAATAATAATTATTAAATAATAACGATAAACTTTCTATATGTTGAATCGTGTCTAGTGAGAGAAGTACTATCGAAGTAAAAAAAGCAACACAAAAAAAAAATAATAATACTACTATCGCCACACACATGAATTAATGCAGTTTATATGACCATTGATTAGTTGTCTCTATCTCGCGCGCGAATGTTCTTTTCTTTTTTTCATAATATATATAATATAGCGAGGAGAGAAAAGGGGTGGCTGTTAGAGAAATAGCTTTTGGTGTTTCGTTTGATGTTTTATGAACAAACGTTGCGCGGTTGGTTGAACGGCGGACCTTTTTGCTAAATGTTATAATATCCACAAAAGGGTGCCGGAGTTCCATATACCTGTGTTTTTATATATTCGGTGGAGTTGAACACCGGAGCTACTGTTATCCATTGTCACGCGCTAATTCTTATCACGTAGGATTTTCATATGTGTACGTGGATCGCGAGCGACAATTGCGTGTAACGATATGATATCGGCGTTTGCATTGTAAAAAAAATAAAAAAATAAAAAAAACGCATTCATTTCCAAACAACTCACGTCTTTCATAGCGAGACGAGTCGTCGCGATAGCGACGTAATCTCTCTCTCGCTGCACGAAATTGTGGCTCATAAAAAGAAGCGAAGCTTTATCAAGCTAAGTTTCACCTAGTATGAAAATCCTGTCGTTGCTGCGAATATTATTATTATTATTATTATTATTATTATTATTATTATTATTATTATTATTATTATTACGATTATATTGTCATTATTCTTACTATTATGATTATTCTTTTTATTACCGCTATGATTAACTATTAGTATCTATTATATTATCGGAGAGAGCTGTTGTGTACTGAGATTGCTAATAACGAAACCAGTCTCGAGCGGGCTGATCTCTTTCGTTTTCTTTTTAGCATCACACGACAACGATCAGTCGAGTTTGCGAATTTAATGGCTTTTCCGTTCTCCATCCTTTTATTCCTCTCATCCCAATCAATCTCGATCTCAGCCAAATCCTTCCTCTCTCTCTCTTTCTTCGCATCTACTTACTTATGTAAGCACATTTTCTTCTCTTCTTCTCAGATTCGTTTCCGTTCTTTCTAATCAAGTCTGATATAGAGTGCGGTTTCGCGAAAGAGATATAGAGAAGCGAGATGATGACAGATGCGAGTCAAAAAGAGAGAGATAGAGAGATTCGACGGGAAGTCGATTGATACCATCAAAAGTTGGATCGACGGTGTTAAATTAAACATTGATTCGCGATCTAGCGGATCAAGCAAGAGTAATCATCCTTCGATGCGTTGCGGTTTCCCTTTTTTTTTCCTCCTGGCGCGCTCTCGCGTGTGTGCATGCGTGCGTGAATGCTAATTTGTGTGCGTGTGTAGGCTCGACAATCGAAGCGAGCGAGCGAGCGAATTCTTTGTAAGGCGAGAGAAGAAATTGAGATGAGAAAATTGCCGATTGCGAGGACGATGCGCCGTCGAATTACGTTAACACCGCGATTTTCGGAGGGAGTTATATACGCAGGAATTATACGTGTCCTTGAACTATTACATTATATCAATAGCGTAACAAAAATCAAAGTTTGTTGTTGCAGAAAACAGTGAGAATTACTGCGATTGGCCTTTGTATGTCATTTGATTTATTAAAGATAACAGTCTGTTGCAACTTCCAACGTTTTTCATCTTCCCACATGCACACAGTGCAAGTATCCTTCTCTCGCATCACGCATGTAACACAATTGTAATTAATTTATATATTATTTTTAAAATCATCTCTTAAGGATATCTCAACGTGTCAGAGATATTTTGCTTTTAAGACATGCGCGAGACATTTTTGTATATCGCTAACGAAGTTTACGATCTGTATTCGAATGAAATATTTTTTCCGCTAAATACAAAAACGCTTGGACAGCGCGACGTGATATATTTTCGTGGTGCATCGTCCTTGGTATAAGATAGGCATCGTGTAAGTAGATGCGACGCTAAAAAAAACGTTTAACGCAGCGCGCAACTCTCAAACGTTACTCGTTTCTCTCTCGAGGAAAATCGATATATCAGCATAATATTAATTGTTATATAAATATTTATCGCGCGAGTCGAGTTTTCGAAATGTTACATGCTCGAGGATGGTTTGTCGGACACGAATTCGTACCAATTGTTTCTTCGGATAAACGTTTTTCCGCCACATAGTTTGTAATATACTTCAATATTAACTCTTAAAGAATAAACACACACGAAAAAAAAAAAAGAAATAACGTCGGGGGCGAAAGATCGGTTCACTGGCACGATAACCGGGGATAGGCACAAGGAGAATTTCACGCACTTTAAATAATATCCGAGGACCTGAGAATTCAAGGAACCCCACCTTCCCCAAATGCATCCGAGGAACCAAGATCGCGCGTTGCTCGCGAGATTTCGGGACTCGTTTGATTCCAGAATATGTCACAAAGGATCCCGCAATTCGATCAGATCGCACGTACAGATACGCGAATTCTAGAATTCAAGATTTTCTAAAATTTCAAGATCCTAGGATTTCGACAATTCGCGGACTCTCGAAGATCCAATTTATTTAAGAACTCCGAATGGTCCAAGGTATCCGAGATCCAAGGGATTCCGATTCGGAAAAAGTGCACGTCTCTGGGATCAGTCACGACCTTTCGCCCATTGCTGCAAGATAAAAATCATAGCTACTAAAGACAAGTCGTCTTTAACACGTGTATCACGTTCGTGTAACGCGAATGATCGTGTAATATATGTATTGTAAGGTGGTTAGCAGAAAGGCGCTTAAACATCAGGATAAGCAGCAGGAGGATAACCGAATCAGAAAAGAATGAAAAAGAAAAAAAAAAGTTACCGCGCAAAAGAATTGCTGTTCATCTATTCGACATTGCGTTTTCGAGATTAAAAAAAAAAAAAAATACGTGACAGATAAATGAACGATAAAAACAAAAACAAAAAATAGAAATACACAGTACTCTACGGTTCACACGTTCGAACGAAGAGAAAACTAAAAAAAAAAAAAAAGAGATTCATCGCATCGATGTTGAATGTAACACGTTTTACAAGGTAACAGAGCATTTCATTTTATAACATTTCTACTGTCTATACTTTCACCCGGACATTCTTATCGAATGAAAGAAATGGAAAAGAGATCCACCTGTCCTGATACCCTCCAGCATCTCCTTTAAAATTGACGCGATCGGTCCTGAGGGTGCACCAAGTCCGTTTTACACGATCTAACGAATTTGCGACAAAATTCTATTTATAATATAATGAGCTGTATAGAAAATATTTTCTCATATATACATATACACAAAATTAAATTTATATTATATAATCTATATACACTTAAAAATTAATATTCTCTAATCGAATATTGATATCGACTATATCTATCTAATATTCTTGCAGTACATTTAGAATGAAAATTTTCAATTGTGACATAAATTACAATTTTTTTCATTGCAATATTTTTTAAAATCGTCAATAATATTTTTTATAATTTCTATTGTATTATAGAGTGTATAAACTACGCCTTAAAACGCGAAATTTCGTAAATTATGAATCGTGCAAAACGGGGCTCTAAATCGACGAATTTTCTTTCCTCAGCCGAAAGTACACAAAAACTATATATATATATATATATATCTGTCTCCCTCTTAAATTATGCATAAGCGTCGTTTTGAATCGCGACACAACAGTGTTACAGAATACGAAATATTCTTTTGTTGTAAGAGCTATTAATGTATTGATTTCGCGTTAAACGTGTGCAACGCATGCACTGCACGCATGTATAGCAGCAAATGTCGGATTGTGTGAAAATCTTTTAAGAAACTTTTGTTACGATGAACTAAACTGCAATCTCTCTTTAACAGAACGATTAAATCAAAAGAGTTACATCAATTGAATGTTTATGATGAGCCCCTGATATTTTTATTACGTTTAACCCTTTCCAATCTTTTATCGAAAATTTTATACATTTTTTTCTTACCATCCCATGTTCGAAATTTTTTGACACAACGTTTTTATCTCTTTTTTTTCTGTTTTCTCTTTTAATTATGTTTAACAATATATACCGATGCTTGTTTTCTCATATACAGACATACAACATAAATGTAAAGTATATTTTGTTTACGACATTCAAATCCTATTGAATGCTGACTGAGGATTGGAAAGAGCTAAATAGATTGTAAGGCCATCAAAAAAAAAGTTTATTCATGTTCAAAATTACTTGATGATGGGTAACTGTACGTAAGAAAAAAAAAACACATTATTTCGATTATGAATCTTCTGACATGAGAATCTCTCAGGATTTCTAATATTGAAATTCGTGTTATATTTTTGATTTGTTATAATATTGATATTGATTCGTTTCGCTTATAGTCCATTATGCAATCAGTTTTGACGTTAGAAGTAAATATAAATCATATATGACACATTCTTACAATATGTATTGAAATAAATTAATTTTTTGGTATGCCATTACATATATTAACATTAGAATAGATCTGTGAAATGTATGTATGTGTTTAATTCTCTTTTTATATAAAAATAATTGATGAAAATGAAAATCATTTCATTTATTGATGAAAAACAACGAGTCTTATTGATTTATTCTATTAAATGTTAGTATTGGCATATGAAAAAAATTGATTTTCATCTATAATGCAAGAAGGATTCGTATATTTTTCGTTTCTGACGTCATAATCTAACATGATTGCAATAAGAGAAAGGAAATCTTGTATGTATCTATGCACTTTTCATCCCTTCATATCCTTGGATTTTAAATCATATGGTCTTTTCGATTTTTAGCTTCGTGAGTTTTGCGAAGTCTGGGTTTTTAAATCTTCAATTTCTTGCATTTTATAGAGAAAAAAAATTATCAGACGATTTCTCAGTTCTTTACTTATCCCTATTTTAATTTACTTTAATCCATCTCTATCCAAAATCTTCTTTTTCTTAAGCCGTCCACTTAATGTTATCGTCTGAAATATATTTTTTATGCAACTTCGAAGAGGAATATTTCTTGCATCCTTGTACGATTATTCCCTGTGTTTGCTCTTCTCGTAGCAGATTTGCTTCGAATTTGTATATTGAGAAATATATTCCAGATGTATTATAGCATTAAGGGGTCTTCCTAGTTTGACGCTTTGAAAATAAAGCAATTTTTGGCGAATTTTTTTAAAGAAAAGTATAAAACATGTTAATTCTAAACTTTGCACGTTTATTAAATAACATTTCAAATATATCCTGAATTTTTTTCAAACAAAAATATTTGTTCGTTTCGAAGTTATAGTAGCCTAACCAGGGTGTCTAAAAAAAAAAATTGTTGTTCGTGGGGAACATGATTTCAGCCGTTATAATCACTTGAAATAAAAAACCAAAAAGATTCTTAATCTGTATGAGTGCGGCTATCGTGTGAACTAGAATTAAATCGATATTTGCAAAATTCAAATTTTGCGACTTACAAAACTAAACAATTTTTTAGTAAAAAATGAAATTTTTTTTTTTTGAGACGCTGCCATTTTTTCATTTTTCAATATATTTTTTTTTTATTCTAGTTTATATGATAGCCACATTCATACAGATTAAGAATCTTTTTGGTTTTTTTATTTCAGATGACTGGCTGATAACGGCTGGAAACGTTGTTCGCCACGACAACAATTTTTTTTAGACACCCTGGTTGGACTACTATAACTCCGAAACAAACAAATATTTTTGTTTGAAAAAAATTCAGGATATACTTGAAATGTTATTTAATAAACGTGCAAAGTTTAGAATTAATATGTTTTATACTTTTATTTTTAAAAAAATTCCCAAAAATCGCCTTATTTTCAGAGTGTCAAACTAGAAAAACTCCTTAAGTGGACTCTCTGAGTAATCACTATAATAAATAAATTATATTATCTAACTAAGCAAAGCGGTGCAAGACTATTCGGGTCAGTATAAATATTTCCTATTATAGATATCTCTATATTACACACAGTGTAACTCTCTTATACTCTAAGATCTCTTGTCGCAGCATCACATTATTCATGTAGCGATTTTCCGTTATAATCGCTATCTTGATCCGACAGGTCGGGCGATCCAAGTCCACCGGCAGCAAGAGCAAAACGGAGAAGGTACAGAAGGCCGATAAGCGGCAGCGTAAGTTCCTGAAGAGGCGAAGATCCTTGCCGCGTCAAACGGAGTCCTCCCTCGTCGATCCCGTAAAATCCATTTCCGCTCCTGTCGCCGCTGCATCCCCATCCTACTCCACTATGACCGTATCCAGCAAAAGCACGGTGGTTTCCGAGGGAACAGCCTCTAGCGATTCTTCCAGAGTATCTCGGGAGGTCCAGCAAGCGGTCCCGCAACTGGAGGTGATCCGTGTTTAAATCCGAACGTAGATAGAATGGCAAGAGGAGAGAAACAGGAGATCTGACGTATTATAAAAGCGATATAAAATTCCAACGAGTTTGAATTTCGATTGGCCGCAGCCACGCGAAATTCACTTCGACATTTACCTGTGGCAATGAAAATATATGTAGTTTTTTTTTTACCTGTGGTATCGGAAATTAAACTCGTCGTAAGTTGTATCGATTTCATATCCGCTTGAGAAATCACGAGATACCCTCTCGGATTTTCCATTGGAAAAGGCAAAATTTGCATTGCTTCCAACACCATGAATATCAATCCTGTTATTTTTTGTCGTTCATATTGCGCTTATCCTGCTCCCATATAACCATCCTCAATCTTACAGAAGAATGAATCGTCGAGTATAACTATTTTTAGCTATTTTACAGGAAATTCTAAAAATTTAGATTATTTCGATAATTGAAAAATTATTTCTCAATTTGAATTTGAATAATACATGCATGCGCAGAAATTCGTATGAGACTATCTATTCACAAGGTGCACTTTTTACTTATGAAATATGCGCAAAATTTTCATTTAAACATAAGAGACGACGAATTAAATTATCAATTTAAAAATCGTATAATTATAAATGATTACAATAGCAGAACTTACAATATACTTCTGGAAAAAATATATTATACAAAAATATTTAAACTAAATTTCAAATGTAATGTATTAGCAAAGAAGCATTACTATCGTTTGATTATATAACGTTAATGAAAACGATGTTATATAACAATAGAAATAATGATTTTTACTCATATTTTTTACGTCATAAATACTGCAATTAAAATACGATCTTTTTTCGAAATTCTTTTGATTAAAAAATTAGAAAGAAAAAAATAGCATATGAGAATCTTATAGATTTATCAGTTTATTAGTTGATTAAAAAATGTATTTTGCTTTTATATTCATCAGATGTTTATTGCGTTAGTTTATATGGCGGATGATTTTCCATGATTTTTAAAGTAATGCTCACATAATTAAAAGTTAACATTTTTGGTTTATGCGGTGAATCACACCGGCAAAAACATTTCTTTTCACTTGGAATATAAAAGCAATTATTTTTCCGCACTGTGGAAAGCGTTAAAATCTTTTTTTCTTCGATTTGAAAAATATTTCATCTCATTTTTTCAATTCGATTTATATAACATGAATGTAAGATGTATTTTAGTAATGTAAAAATGAACGCGTTACGAGAAACTTAAAAACTATCGACTTTCATTATACCGAATTTTCTTCGAAAACATTCCAGCCTTTATTTTGTGGCCGAATAATAAAAATAAAGATCTGTCTTATTTGATATACACAAGCTTATTATTTTAAAGTATTCAATAAATATAGATATAAACGTTTTCATAATTAATCACAAATTATATTAATGTTATAAAAATATTACATTAGGACGCGCGATGATAAAATTATTATGTACTTACATAAAATTGCAGAGAGTTTCTCTCCACAATTAATTTTGTGCGTCATTCATAACATAATTTGCAAAACATTCAAGCCATTCAGGAAAATGGGACATTATAATTAATAAAACATCATTATTTTCGTTATAGATTTGTTTTAAAGTTTGCAATGTATATTTTCGTGTCTGCATTGTATGATGCTCAGGCTTTATCCTTAATAAGATTATAGAAGAACGCAGTTTCCTAGGGTAAAGATCTAATATGTCTTTATCCTGATTTTCACAACAAATAGATATCCGCTTTAATATCAAATCTATGAAATGTAGAATTGCAGGAGCATAATGCAGCTGAACGAGTAATTCCTTTAAAAAATTAAATATTAATTGAAAAACACACATAGACCCAACACTAAATTCTAGTAGTTGATTCAGTGTCTTCTCATTCTGATTATCTACGCAATTTTCTTCCTTTGAATTAGAAAACGTACATACAAAACTGTCGAGCAATGGTTTTTCTATTAATTTAAATTTTTGCGTAGTATATATTTCTTCTTTTGTGGATAGTTTAAGATGCAAATTTGAATATAGAGAATTATGTAACAATTTCTCAATTTTATCATTTGTTTCTAATTGTGAAAGTCTTATAAGTAACTTATCCATGTGATGTATAAAGGACGGATTCTCAAATGATAGATGCATTACAGCAGTGGTTAAAGATATCAAAGCATCTTCCGAGCAGTCTTCATTTAAAATGTCATCTGTGAGATATTTGTCTAACAGAATGCTCACAAACTTCAAACTATTTTCTTTGGACGTAAATATTGGTAAATGTTCAAAATTGCTTGTTGTTCTACACCATTTCCGCAAGTTGTCCTGGAATATGATTATACTAAAGTATAAATTAATTAAAGAACTTAAAAAAAAGTTAAAGAAGACATATAACATTAATATCTTAATGCAAGAAATTAACATACAATTATCAACAGTCGAACTGAATAGCGTTGATATGCTTGCTTTGATACTTTGTAACATAAGAGATTGCTCAACGATGTACACAAAGTATTTAATACTGTATCAGACTGTGAGATTAACAAAGCTTCTCTTGACGCATCTTTGCAATCCTCAGATTGAACAATGTTTTCGGCATCACCATAACTTTTTAATATTGTTTTTAATATATCTGCATCCATATCACAAATTGCGATGTAAGTATGTAAGTAAATTTTTAATCATATCATGCTGTGCGATTCATAATTCATTGTGCAATTAATCTGTAAGAACATAACATAATTATTAATAAAATTAAGTAAATGTTTAGTTTAAGTCGCTCGCCTTAAATTTTGATAAAAATATTCATTCAAATACAATAATTTAAATATAATTTAAATATTATATATTATATATATATATATATAATAGCGGGAGGAATAAAGAAACACAAACAATTAATTTACCTTATAAATATGTGCACTATTTTTAAAAATTATTAAATAAAGTTAGAGTGTATATTTTATTTCTATAATTGTGAATACAAAATTTAAAAAAACGACTATTTTATTATGTGGACATACATTATGACAAAAAATATAAAAGAAAATTTCAAAAGTCTAGGATTATAAAAAAACGAGAAAGTTATTCATGTTATGAGAATCGCACACTTTCTTATGACCGTATCAGACTACGCATTGAAAATTGAAGATTGAAGATTAAAGATTGAAATTTGACTAATCAGAACAAAAGGGACTAAAATTTCTTTGTCCTGATTGGACGAGAAAGTTATTCATGTTATGAGAATCGCACACTTTCTTATTGGTTGTCAGATAGTCAGATAGGAAATTTATAAGATTATCCTATGTATATGAAAAGTTTCTAGATTCAGAACTCAATTCGTTTTCTCCCCGAGTACACGCAAGGTTGAGTTCGAAAATCTGTTTATTGAAGAAAAGAGCGTTTGATTGACCAATCAGAATAAAGAAATCTCTGCGCCTTTTGTCCTGATTGGTCAATCAAACGTTTTACTTCACTTCGAGTGGATTTTCAAATGCAATCCGATATGGCTTCGACGAGAATTCGAAATTTAGTCATGATGTTATATCTATAATATTTACATCATGGTTTATCCAAAATCAAAATGGATACCCAAACTGTCAACACTCGAAGAAAAATCTTGAATCAAGTGATCTGCAGCATTTTAGTGGAATGCGGCTATGACACGTGTGAGAAACAAACTCTGGAAACTCTCACCGAAATGTTACAGTCATGTGAGAGATCAAAAAAAAATTTAATTTCTAGCTAACCTATCGTATATCGCAACCCTTTGCTCCCAAGAATAGTGGCACAAGGAAAGAGGATGTTGATCCTCTTTGAAGAAAAAAATAAATAAAACAATGTACAAACTCTACTTTTTATATTTTTTGATATAACACATATTTATCAATTATATCCAGTAATTACATCACATTTAGTTTATCAACAGCAAATGAACTTTTAAACATTAAAATAATTTTTAAGAGACTGAAGTGTATATTATAGGATTCCTGTTGATGTTCAAAACTTGTCCACAAATATTCTGACAATTACATAAAATGTAATAACATTTTAACTTATATTTGATATTTTATTTCGAGCAATGTATCATTGAATGTGCCAAGTAATTAAAATTATTAGAAAGCAAACAGCATTTAAAAAACTATGCGCATATCCTAGCTATATAGACTGTAAAAATATTAAACATTATAGATTAATAAATATGATAGATTAGTCCATTGAGTTAAATTTTAAATGAAAATCTAAAATATCTATATTCCTTTTGTAACTTTCTATTCATCACTTTTCTTAACTTGAATTTTTTAGAGATTTTTGTAAATTTATTTTTTCATCTCCTGTGTATACAAAATATTTATTATACTTTTTTCACTAATTACAGTTATTGTGGAAACTGGAGCTTCAGCAAGAAATTATTGTGAACTTTCTGGGAGAACAGAGCCTCTTATAGCAGATGTGATATTGGCACTGATCAGTATGGGCATGAAAGTAGATAATATAGAGACTTATGCAAAGAGACAAAATAGAACAATTCTACCAGCACTTCAACAACAAACACAAGCCAAACATTTAAATATCTTGCAAGCTGGTGTTAAGCAAAACCATCCGTCACATATACCAAATTATTTACCAGCTTTTCCTGATCCACACGCATATATCAGAACTCCAGTGAGTATATTTATTAATAATAATTATTATATTTATCATACATACTTTTTATTTGGTTGCAAAATTATTATGATCAAAACAAATATTGCATATAGTACATACAGACTTAATTCAATAATGGTAATATTACAGACGCATAAGCAACCAGTAACAGAATATGAAGCGATAAGAGAAAAAGTGGCAACACAAAAACGAGATATTGAAAGAGCTTTAACAAGATTTATTGCTAAAACTGGAGAGACACATAGTTTATTTCTCACAGAGGATAACAGCATGTTTCCTTGTAAGAAACTTGGCACTTATATTAAATTAATACAAGTTTATTTTATTATGAACCAATATATATATACAAGAGTATTTTACATATATCTTTACTTTTAGTAATATCTTGTAAACCGCAATTTCCGAGTTATATCTCTGCTCTTCTACCTCAAGATCAAATATTTGAGCCAGATACAGATTTCCAATTTGACTCAAATCCAGTGAAAAAGAAAAAAGAACAAGAAGGCAAAGAGACAGAGGAAGGTATAAGAGTCTTTTGTAATATACATCATAATGAAAGATATTGGAAATAAATATACACATCAAAACTAATGTAATACGATGTGAACTTGTGTTTCTAGGGAATCAAACGCAAAATGAAAATATAGAACAAAATGGCGAAACTACTACCCAGCAAGATGTTATAGACAATCCATATTTAAGGCCAGGAAAGATTCCCAAAAATAAAATCCCAGTTACAACAACACCTGGGCAACAGTCCACCAAAAGAGAACCAGTCGAATCTTAAGTATTGTATTATCTAATACATAATAATATTAATATAGGTGTCTAGTATACAATATAATGTACATATATGTGTGTATATTTTTTATATTTAATCTGTATATTACATAAAGCATATGGAATAAAAAGTAAGAGTACAAATCATATATATACATAGTAAAAGTTATTTTTATTATAAATGTGGGGTTACACAAAAGTATTTTGAGATACATTATTATCTGTCGCTGAGAATTAATACATAACATTCCATTCGACAATTTTCAAAATTTATCTACACTATGTTATATATATTAGAAAATCTCACTACTGAAATATATAATTAGATTTACTTTCCGTTATATAGCAACATTGCTTAGGTGAATATTGCACAGATTAGCACCTTATAAAAAAATATAAGAATACAAAACCAAATATTAAAATTGGTAATCACTGCATACAATTTATATATATAAAAATAGATTTTTCATTGTATTAATACAATCTACAGCAGCAAGCGTCTAAGTTTACTCTGTCTGAAATATTTTATAATATTGATATATAAAGATCTGGTTGGTAAAACCGCTTTTTTAGAAGAAAAGCATACATCATTGTGATGAATGATAATTCATTCAGAAAAATGCATTTACATATAATTCATGCTATCAAAACTTTATATTTCTCAAAAAATTTTTAAGAAATTGGATTTTATAAATCTAAATTTATTTATAAATTTATAATTTTTTGAATATACTTATGTACTAATTAAGAATATTAAAGATAATTCAGATTATATAAACTTAGATAACTTCACTGTACGCAAAGAGCCGTTTAATATTAGCAATTTACTGTAAAAATATTAAACATTATAGATTAATAAATATGATAGATTAGTCCATTGAGTTAAATTTTAAATGAAAATCTAAAATATCTATATTCCTTTTGTAACTTTCTATTCATAACTTTTCTTAACTTGAATTTTTTAGAGATTTTTGTAAATTTATTTTTTCATCTCCTGTGTATACAAAATATTTATTATACTTTTTTCACTAATTACAGTTATTGTGGAAACTGGAGCTTCAGCAAGAAATTATTGTGAACTTTCTGGGAGAACAGAGCCTCTTATAGCAGATGTGATATTGGCACTGATCAGTATGGGCATGAAAGTAGATAATATAGAGACTTATGCAAAGAGACAAAATAGAACAATTCTACCAGCACTTCAACAACAAACACAAGCCAAACATTTAAATATTTTGCAAGCTGGTGTTAAGCAAAACCATCCGTCACATATACCAAATTATTTACCAGCTTTTCCTGATCCACACGCATATATCAGAACTCCAGTGAGTATATTACTTGATAATAATTATTATATTTATCATACATACTTTTTATTTGGTTGCAAAATTATTATGATCAAAACAAATATTGCATATAGTACATACAGACTTAATTCAATAATGGTAATATTACAGACGCATAAGCAACCAGTAACAGAATATGAAGCGATAAGAGAAAAAGTGGCAACACAAAAACGAGATATTGAAAGAGCTTTAACAAGATTTATTGCTAAAACTGGAGAGACACATAGTTTATTTCTCACAGAGGATAACAGCATGTTTCCTTGTAAGAAACTTGGCACTTATATTAAATTAATACAAGTTTATTTTATTATGAACCAATATATATATACAAGAGTATTTTACATATATCTTTACTTTTAGTAATATCTTGTAAACCGCAATTTCCGAGTTATATCTCTGCTCTTCTACCTCAAGATCAAATATTTGAGCCAGATACAGATTTCCAATTTGACTCAAATCCAGTGAAAAAGAAAAAAGAACAAGAAGGCAAAGAGACAGAGGAAGGTATAAGAGTCTTTTGTAATATACATCATAATGAAAGATATTGGAAATAAATATACACATCAAAACTAATGTAATACGATGTGAACTTGTGTTTCTAGGGAATCAAACGCAAAATGAAAATATAGAACAAAATGGCGAAACTACTACCCAGCAAGATGTTATAGACAATCCATATTTAAGGCCAGGAAAGATTCCCAAAAATAAAATCCCAGTTACAACAACACCTGGGCAACAGTCCACCAAAAGAGAACCAGTCGAATCTTAAGTATTGTATTATCTAATACATAATAATATTAATATAGGTGTCTAGTATACAATATAATGTACATATATGTGTGTATATTTTTTATATTTAATCTGTATATTACATAAAGCATATGGAATAAAAAGTAAGAGTACAAATCATATATATACATAGTAAAAGTTATTTTTATTATAAATGTGGGGTTACACAAAAGTATTTTGAGATACATTATTATCTGTCGCTGAGAATTAATACATAACATTCCATTCGACAATTTTCAAAATTTATCTACACTATGTTATATATATTAGAAAATCTCACTACTGAAATATATAATTAGATTTACTTTCCGTTATATAGCAACATTGCTTAGGTGAATATTGCACAGATTAGCACCTTATAAAAAAATATGAGAATACAAAACCAAATATTAAAATTGGTAATCACTGCATACAATTTATATATATAAAAATAGATTTTTCATTGTATTAATACAATCTACAGCAGCAAGCGTCTAAGTTTACTCTGTCTGAAATATTTTATAATATTGATATATAAAGATCTGGTTGGTAAAACCGCTTTTTTAGAAGAAAAGCATACATCATTGTGATGAATGATAATTCATTCAGAAAAATGCATTTACATATAATTCATGCTATCAAAACTTTATATTTCTCAAAAAATTTTTAAGAAATTGGATTTTATAAATCTAAATTTATTTATAAATTTATAATTTTTTGAATATACTTATGTACTAATTAAGAATATTAAAGATAATTCAGATTATATAAACTTAGATAACTTCACTGTACGCAAAGAGCCGTTTAATATTAGCAATTT
>NW_021849963.1:43162-52843 GCF_003651465.1 Formica exsecta
CACTGTACGCATAGAGCCGTTTAATATTAGCAATTTTAAGTGTAATTATATTCGTATTTATTTTGTAAAAATATAATATTTTAATCCTATATATATATATTTGAAGACAGTATTGGACAGTATTCTAATTCGGATAAGGAAAGAGATTAATACAAATTTTATATATATAATTGTGTGTGTGCACTCCTCTACTAAGATTATATGTTATTATGGTCATATATGTATGATTACTGTTGTTATAGTAATACGGTCGTATGAAAAGTTTTCGACCTAATAAAAATAAAAAATAAAAAAAACCTGATTCAAAATTATTTTTATTTCCAAATTTTATCTCCATCTTTGTGTGATGTTTAAAACTTTTCATCCGACCCTCATATTATTCTTAATATATATGTAGCATAAATAATGTTTTCTATCTGAAATAATGAACTACGAGATCAAATTAGTTTTCACTCTATGCTGTATACTTATAATTATAAAATTAAAAATTTTATTATGCTGGGTTATTTCATTAAACATTATAGAAGGTAAGTTAATTGAATGCTATAAAAATCATAAACAATGATGAGATAAATATTTGTTATTGCTGCTTATCTACTTGAAAAAACGTGTGCGTTGTATAATACATGATCATTCATATTGCTTCCCTCTATGAAAACATCTTCATAAAAAAGTCTATGAGTTATTAAATATGCAAAAAATAGATTACAATATAAAACAAAAAATAAATCAATAAATCAACTTTAAAATATATAAAGCACAGTATGCAACACACATAATTAGTACTCCCTCGCGAAATTTATATATATTGTTAATGTATTCTTAATATGTTAAAATTATAGAAAAGTTTCAACTAATATGTATATATATGAACACGAAGCGAAATCTTGCACCTGCTCCTCGTACTTTCATCTATTATCATTTAATATTGATACCATGCCTGACGACGCACCCAGCGCAGTTTCATACCAGAAGCGGTGCGAATCTTTATGCTAGCACACTCTGCTGCACGCACGGTTTCTTTCACACTTTGCATGAGATTTTGAGCGTTTCCGACAAGCATGTCCGTTGCTTCCTGATCTTCTTCCGTACCTGTCCGTACACATTACAAAGGCAACTATTAGATTTAGATAAAAAAAATAATTCCTTGATACATCAATATATTGGTTAATACATATATCTTTTCTATAAATTTTTCTAAAACTAATTGTTACTATATCTATTACTAAATTTGTAGAATTATATTTCTAATATGATTCATATAAATATCTCATGTACTAAGAAGCAATTCCGTCAAATATAATAGATGAATAATATATAACTATGCAAAAATAATTTTATTCTAAACTGCTTGATAGCTATGTTAGAATCTGTTGTATCATAATTCCTTCTAATGAATATTTCAGTGCTGGAGGATGAAAAAAGCTTCATTTATTATAAAATGTGTAATTTGTGTAATTTACATGCAATGTACAATTAATCACTGCTCAAATCAGGAAACTAGATGCATATAAATATCTAGAATGCATTTACTGTGCATCTAACAATTAAAAGGAAGTTCTTCATAATTACTATGGCTCGAAACTTTTGTAGACGAGTTATGTAAATGGAGTGCTTTGTAAAAATCATGTGTAGCTTTAGCTAATGAATATATGCGAGCGCTAGTAATTATGTAAAAAGTACATGCATGGATGAAAATGAAAACACATATATATATTTCGGAGTAGAGATTGATGATTGCTGGAAACTTTCATGAATCATTTGAAAAAAATTCAGATGTCTGCTTACCATAATATATACAAATGATAAATCATAAATTGCACAAATGTGGCAATCGATAATAATGAAATGTGTATTAGATTGAAATACACGATATACTGATATTTAGCATATAGAAAATATGGATAGTAGTATATTGAATAATATGCTATCTAAAAATTTGCTATAAATTTTATAATCCACTTACTGCAGCCAATCAATTCATCTACACCACGATGAGCAGACGTATACCAACGCGGCACATACCATTCAAAGTTCAAATAAAATATCAAAGTCATTAGCCTATTGTTCATAAAGATTGCTAAATTAATGAATTGTATTGATATGTAAATATAATTATGTATATAATATTTTCTAGTATATCAACATTGGATAACAGTGTTTCACTTTCTTGCATTCCTCTTTAAGAAAAAAGTAGGAGTCACATGCACTTTGATGCTGTGTGTATCGCGCTATGTGAAAATCAATCGATTTCAAATCTTTAAAAGAACGAAATAAACACGAGAAAAAGAGACGATAATATTAAATACAAGTTTGCAACTTCTTTACCATAAAGCATCAGCTCTTCCCAGGTCGGGAGTGTCTCTATATGCAAAGGATTTAATTTTTTTTCATTAATATACAGTAGTTCTCACACACGTTTCTGTTAAGCAATGTTTTGTCGGAAGATTATATCATTCCAAAGAGAGAGAAAGAGTCATTTATAGATATTTTTTAATAATTAATTAGCTTGGCAGAGTCACGATCTTTTTTTTGTCGGATATAACCGATATGTGAATATGTATGTAAAAGGACATATAAACCTGTACCTTGTGCCCCGAGCATAGTGGCTTTTACCGTAGACAGTATCTTCAGTTGTGTTCCGATAGTGGGTATACGCTCGCAAACTTGAAGAAGATTCTGGGAATCATTAAATAAATACAAGATTAGATTCTTTACATATAACTCTATAACAAACAAAAGTTATTTTAGATATTTATAGATACAATAGTATTTGCACGTACCGTACGAATACGTTTGTCAGTGCACTCTCTGGCGAGTTCTTTCGCGAGACGCGTCACTTCTTGGGAAGCTTCCGCAATTGCTTTGGCGCACGCAATGAGATCTCGTTTATTACCACCTTCACCTCTGACCAATCCGGATAATCTTCCCATTAATATAGCCATCTTCTTCGCTGCAGCAATAATCTCATTATCTTTGCTCGACCATTGTCGTACCTCTTGATGTAAACCATGGGCAGCCATCTATACAACAAGTGTAAATATAACTTGTGTTTAATTTTTTTGCGATTTGTATATGTGTATATCAGGGTGTTTATTCAAATTTTGTAAAAAAATTCCATGAGAATTCTCTGATTTTTCCAAGTTCAAAATAAATTCCTGAGGATTCCAGATTTTCTATGTTTTTTTCAGGGGAGTAGACATCCTGGTATATAATAGATACAAACCAAAATGCACAACATTTTTCTCTTACCATTATCGGTTGATTAGGTTGAGGAGCGTGCATAAACATTTCTTCCTCGTCGTCTGTTTCGGGAGGAGGAGGCCTCGGAGGTGGAATATCGCCTCCTGGCAAAGGCGGGCGAGGAGGTGCCACTTCTGTACACAAACAATAAATATGGTATCTCAATAAAATTTAATAATATAATATTCCCTCTTTTTCGTTGTATGCAGAAAGATGTACACAAAAATCTAGAACAATCTGTTATAAACAATCACAACCAAAAAGATTTGTTAAAAAAATTGATCATACTGTATGTGCATTATTTAGATACATACAATAAATCTTCCTGTAAACAATCGCAATTAATGTATAAGATAAATATAAGCAAACTGTTGTAAATATACTTTACAATCTTTACAATAATAATAATATTATTTATTAAGGGTGTGACAAAACGGTTATTTTATACAGATGCTTTGTCTGATGCATATTATTGAAGAAAAAAAAATGTAGAATGTAAGTTGGTATAAGAATATATAAACATGTTTAGATAATTACCATCATCAATATTATAATCGTAATAATCTGGCAATCCATGTAGCATTAAGAACAGAAATGCATCACATTAAAATATGAGACAAATTGGACATATTATAGGACATACTTCTACATGCGTGTAATTAAGTATTGAGTTAGAGCATCATGCTTGGATATAAAAATTAATATGTCTATCAGTAATTGATACTTTATGTCAATAAGCTATTATTAGTCTTTCTTTTTATATCATTATAATAAATATCAACTATATGAGGGTAGAATAAGTTAAAAATTAATATACTTAATGATTAAATTTGTTAATGTTTTCTGTGACATGATATAATAACTATGAATCACTGATATTATTGAGATATTATTACAAAAGGCAGTATGTATGAATGATTGAGCAAAATGCAGCTTGATTTATTAAATATAAAACAGAAATTTATATTAAAAATATATCTTAGACTTTTATATAAATATAATGAAACCTGTATCATATATTGTATTGTGTATTTTTATATCACGAATAATGTTATATCCTTTTTCTACACTTGGCCATGTTATATATAACATTATAATCATATTCATAACATTTTGTTTAATACAATGCGAGCTTTATCTTCAGCCACTGCATGCTTTATAACAGGAATAAATAAACGTTAAGGAACATAAAAAAAAAAACAATAAATTATCATTTATGGCCCAAAAGAATTTTATAGATTACCTCCGTCGTGAATTGATTTTTCTAACTCGTTGTCAGAGGCCAGTTCTTGATATAAAAGATCGGGATTCTCTACTAATTGGAGCAAATATAATTAATTTTATAATCTGACATTTCAATAAATCTAAGTTTTTTTTTATCATCATTATCCTGATCTGCATTTCACATATGATAAAAATGAACGTGAGAGAATATTAATGCAATGGATTTTATCGATTGTAATATAACATATAGTATGTTATGTATAGCTTCTCTTCATGAAAAAACGAATTTTCTAATTTAAAAAAATGTCATGAATGAGAAAAAAAAAGAAAGCATAAAAACAGATTATATAATACTTATTAAATATTTGTTTCTATAATACTATAAACTTCTTGTTAAATTCTATTAATGTACATTAAGAATTTTCATCAAATCTTTTTATATAATTTTAAAGAAACGTATCTCTGTAAAATCATATGACAAATTATCATGCATATATTATTTCATGCTGTAAAAGATACCTTTATTTTTGGAGTAATTATATTTGATTGGAATTTGTTCATCTGTAAAAGATACATTAGATATATTTTTTTTTGTTAATATCATATATTGCATATATTGATATTACCAATATCTTTTATTTTCCAATGCAATATTTTATATAATTTAGTCTTATCTATAACTATGAAAACGTTTTTAACTTTAGAAAATTTGTATCTAAATAAAAATTATTGCTATATACTTTAAAAGTGGTATTATAAGAAAACAAATAATGATCTAATTCAGCAAACAAAAATTAGATGACTTTGATAGTTAATATAAAATGAATATTTTATAATGCAAGCATTCTGTTTCATATTTACATATCTACTGTGTTTTATCTATGTATTTAATAAATAGTATATGCAAAAACATAAAGTTTTTAATAGTGGAATGATAAAATATATCCTAATCTATCTTTTTTCTTATAACAAACCTCTATAGAAATTACAGAATTATGTAACAAATTATTGAAAAACAAATAATAAAGAAATATTACTATCATAAATTAACCATTCCCTCATAAGATATTTTAATTGCATTGGTTAATTATTTAAAAAAAACCGTATAATTCTGAATGTTTCCATTTTGACTGATAGAATCATATCTTTAAAGATTATTTCTTATTTTTAGAAATATTCCATATTAAAAACTCACCGTCATTAATATGTAATTGTGACATTTCCAATGGTGGCACCAAATCTGGTCGAATTATGATGGCTTTACGAACTTGCCCGACGTTGGCTAACAACTAAGAAAACATAACATTAATAAAAATTATGTTATATTAACTTCTACGGGATATGCTATTGGAATAATATACGTACTGCGCGATTACTTTCTCTCCAGTGTGATACTGCAGAGCTGTCATTGATATTCATTGCCACTAATTTAGCATCCTGAACCATTGGAGCAACACCTGTAATTAAACATAACACAATTGATTAATGAAATATCTCGAGAAAAACATCACTTTCTTAAAATTATATATTTATAAACTTTATTTCTTATAAGTTTTAATTTGCGATAAATTAAAATCAGAGGAATGTATGGTAAGATACAAATATTTTTTTTATAAATTGTTCATTGTAATTCGAATTAATAAATTTACAATAAAGAAATTAATTCTTATTTCCATATGTGTGATATATATTAATAATTACATTAAGACAACAAAAAAAAAATTTTTTTTAATATACTAATATATTTAAATTGTGCACTCACTGTTTTGAAGAATATCGGTAGCGTGATTTACTCTTTGTATGAAGGCAGGGTCTTCGCTATTGTCGCTTTCCTGTTTTGCTACGAGTATAACTCGATTCGCGAGACGCGCGATAGACGCCGTGTTATCGACCATCTTTTGCGGGAGCGCCTTGGCAATAGCCTCCTCGCAAAGAAACGAATGTTTCTGCATTTGTTCCTCGGAAGTTCTGATAAAATCGCCGCTGTCAGTCGCCTCGTCGCACAATGCTCGCGCTCTCTGCATCGTCTCCGCATATTGCTGTCGTAAATTTTCAAAGTGCTCATCCGCGGCTTTGCTGTCTGGATAAGTCATGCGAATTCGTCCGGCGTTGATCAATTGCGGTGTCAGAGATTCCACTTGCGAGGCACTGGCAGCTAACGCTTCGGCCAGTTTCTTATTCCCTCCGCTTCCTGTAATAATGTAATAATAATTTTTAACTCTTCAAAAAGAAGAAAAATAAAAGAAGAGAGACAAAGGATATTTCTTTAAAAGAAAGTGTCTTTAACAACTATTCTCAATTTTTTATCTTTTAAAGAATTAAAATAAGATTATAAATCTTTTTTTTTGATGCGATATCAAAAATATATACCGCCAGCCGCGACCATCCTTGCCGTCTTTGCCGCTCTATTCGAGAATGTCTGCAGCGTGCATGTTTTATCATTGAAGTTCTGATCCCGTCCCGGTGTGCCCGCAGGTGCTAAAACGGCGTCTGTGAATTGTTTTAGAGGTGTCGTGATATCGATGAAATCCTCGACGACGCGAGACACGACGGCCTGTTGTATCCTGTTTTTCAATTCGTAGAGCTTATGGGATAGCTGGCGGGCGATTTCCTGAGCACGTGGAGTATTGCCCTGACCATGGGCGCAGAGATCGGCAAGCTGATGCGACAAGTTGTCCACCTCGTCGCATAATTGCAAAATCTCCGCCTTATGTATACCTGGTAAACCCTCGGCCACCTATTTTTTCGAACATAAGATTGTCGATGATAGCAAAAATTGTGAAGTCTTTAAGGAAAATAATTGATACACAACAGAGCGCCACAGGCATCGCGAATTTTCTCTCGATAAAAAGAATCTTCGATAATCTAGACTCGACATCGTATAAATAGAATTGATTTTAGCAGCAACTTTAAACATTCGCTAAGCTTCAAATTAAAAGTCTGCCAAGCTAAATTTAAATCTATGAAATTTTAATTTTAAGCATAGCAAATATCTAAAAATTCTGTTAAAATAAATACCATTTGAATTGGTAAATAATGAATAAGAGAGAATTAAAGATTCTGTTAATCCAAGCAATTGGACAAAATGCGCGGTGCTTAGAACGCTTCGCGTAGCTCATCTGCCTATAATATTGATAATAGACATTATACATATATTGTGAGAACATAACGAAAAGTATATTTACGGACTCACATTTGCTATAGGTTGCTCATTCTTTCTATGCGCAGCATTGAAGATATTAAGCATTATAGAATGAAAATGTGACTGATTTTTGAAATACCATACAAAAGAAATCAATGATAATAACGCGCTACGATATATATGTCATTGCACCATACATATGATAAATGTTTAATATGACCAAAAGAAAAAGTTATAAGAATTGATTACATCATACCTTCTTTCCTTCGTGTATTATTAAAGCTATAGCCCTTTTACCGAGTCCCTTGTCATCGTGATGTGGATTTAGAAGCCACTTGTTCGCTTGTTCTAATCGACCCGTTACTGTGTGTGCCGTTTGTGCGGTTCCCGATTTATCTGCTGCCACCAAAGCGGATGCTACCGAGCCGCGGAGTTCGTTCAATTTCTCTTTAATACCGCGTGCTAAGGCTTCCGCTTGAGGTGTAGTGCCTTTATACATAGATATAGATATGGTTATTTAAGTCTTTTATGCGTGTACCGATATATATAACATTTTTATAATACACAATTGATGTGACATGTAATATCTTATAAAACTGGAATAAATACCTTTTTCGTTTTGACGCAGTTCGCAAAGGGCATCGGTCATAGTAACAATCTGGGAAGCCAATTTAGATATAGGTTCCGCTTGCGATGGAGATAGATAACGTTCTGCTAAACGCGACGCTTGTTCTATTATTTGGCGAAGGCTCTTTTCTCCTACGCCACCTCTTAGAGCCAGTCCGTCGTCTAACCAATCGTAAGCTGCTCGTATCCTGGATTCTATAGCACTCTGAGCCTTTTTCAGCACCTAATAATAATAAAATTATATTATACTTTACTGTTTTAATAAGCTGCAATCAATCATACAACAAGACAAAACAACTAACAGTCAATTGATCTGCATCCCATTCCTCTTCATCGTATGTAGTCAATTGCAACACTCGAATAATTTCATTCAATTCATCAGACATTCTGCCAGACAAGTAATTGCGATTTTCCGCTGCCTCATCTGCACCTTTTCCACCTTGTGAAATAATATGGATGAAAATCTTCATGGAGCAGATCAGAATAGGAGCAAGTGTTTTGACCTATAAGTCAATAGTATTAAACATAGTTTAATATGACATGTTAAGTGGTATTTTAGCATTTATCATATTATAATATTATATTTACTTGCTCTAAGCAGCGCACTAATATCTCTCTGTGAACTTGATGCGTTAGCTCCTTCTCGCGAGCGCTCACTTCTCTTGAAACCTTGCTCAGGCATGGACTTAAATTCTTAAGAAAATGTACTAGGTCCTCCATTGTTTCAATAACTTCGGTAACAGCCAGATAATCTAATACACGTTTGCATTCTCGTATAATTTTTCGCACTTCACTCTCATCAAAACAGAGAAGCAAGGAACTAGTGCCTTGCAAAATACCACGTGATCCCTCTATAAGTTTTTTCCTAAAATGAAAAACACGCTATAAATTTGTTACAAATATCAAATTTACACAAGTAATTTCATGTGAAAGATTCATAAATCATACCTAGCAGGTCCAGAATATGGATCCTGTTTCAGCATGCCCGACGCTTCCTCCAAAAGACGAGAAGCACCTTCGACACGTTGTAGTGCTGCAGGCATGTCTTGTTTAAGCAACGCATCATCAGATGAGTTTATTGTTTCCTTTCCAACCTGTAAATTAAAATAGAGGCATATAATATAATAAAATGCAGAATTAAACATAAAATAATTTTTATTAAAAAAGAAGTAAAAAGTTAAATAATATTTTTAATATTCAAATTTTTATTTTATATATAAACTCACTTTTACAAGATTGGTCACAGCCATACTGACGGCCTGTACAGGCCGTTCCAAATCTGGCATAGCATTTCCATCTTCAGCTTCTTCATGTAAAATAACAAGTCTCGAGACCTGCAGAAGATACAAGAATTATTAATAAAATTTTTGATAAGTATTTTGATCCAAATAGTTCAAAGATGCAAAAGTACACAGAATATTTCTCTAATTTTAATTTATATAAAT
>NW_021849963.1:52986-63239 GCF_003651465.1 Formica exsecta
TTTATATATATATAAATTTTTATAAGTAAAGGTTCTTTAACTTATGTAGCCAAAAATAATTTTTAACTTCTTGTACAATATTCGTTAAATAATATCTCAAGTTTATAACATTTCCTGTAATTATATATCATGTACAATACGTTTTTTGACAGTTTAATTTCCACAACTCCAATCTTTTTTTCAATTTTTCCAATTTTTAATTAATATGCAATAAAAATAAAATTTTATTATTTTTGTTTCGTTAATTTAGTCATTGCAATGATAATGTAATTACTCAGATACAACAAAATTTACAGTATTTTTAAATTTATATATGTATCCTGTACGGAATTATATATATAATTAGATATATATAAAGATAATATATACCTTTAATATATATCTCTCTGAAATAAATGACAAAAATATATACGCATATTTAAATTAAGCATACAAAAGCATATCGAAACATGAGATGACAGCTGGTTCATTAATATCATAGTGTGCGTGAATGTGTGGGATGTTCACACCAACATGTCCTTTTTTGGAGATGTTAGACTAATAATGCAGGGACCATCTTTCTATATACGTATGCATCACAGCTAAAGGGATTGAGTTTCATTTCAGAAACTGTGATACCGTCTGAAAGATGGATTTAGTAGCCCTGTCCTATATACAGAGTATGATGTCATAGTTCTATATAAAGCATTCTAGAGATGAAATGAGAGGGTTACTCTGTAACTTTTGACTTGTGTGATAAATACACATCCATTCTGCCAAACGTGGCTACATGAATTTTTATCACGCAATGACAATTAAATGATAATTTTTATAATAAACAAATAGGGAGAATATTAAAACGATCAAGCACAAGCGTTAAATAAATCAGAGAATACGAGCTGTAATACATTTGTCATACAAATATAAAATGATAGTTTATTTTATAATTGATAGGAATTTGTTTATTTAACAAGAAACATATATTTCTCGAATATATCTCAATATATATCTATATTTCTGGAAGTGGAGTTTTCAAAATTTTCCAATGAAAGATGATTGAATTTTCCGATCAAAACAATTTGAAGACGAAAACAAATGAAAAATAACACAGAAGGCATTTTTGACATTTTAATTACCTGCTGAGCCACTGGTTCGAGAATACTCTCGATAGTTTTGGTATGGAAGACAGGCATTTTAATTTCTTCTTATTACAATGTAAAACAACGAGGGAAAAGAAAGAGTTTCCTTGTACCAAGTCGCGAGAAATAACTCAAGTAAGAACTCAGAAGGCTTCAGGATGAATAATTAGGTAACACCCATCACGGGCAAGCACGATCTGGCACGATCTGTCAACTACCGTCAACCTCCTCCAGCCTCCAGTCCCGACGTCTCGACCAAAAGACAGACGAATAAGCGCGAAGACGAAAACAGTGCTGTAACTTGCACATCTGGACCCCTTCTTAAGTAAGATCTTATTATTAAAACCTTTTCGTTTTTACAGTAAAAACTCTATATATTACGGGATATTACATTCTGCGAAAATCGCGAATTTGGAAAAGAGAATAAAAAAAAATGTATAAAAATATAAATTCAAAATAAATGTATAAAAATATAAATTCAAAATAAATAGCATATTTAAGTTTTTTCATATTATATATTCATATTATATTGTTTATGTACATAATATTTATTGCATTACGTCTCTCAATACAGTAATTCTTTTTTTCTTTCCTATATATACACATTAAAAAATGTGCATATAAAATCTTTCATCATATTTTCATACTTTCTCCTATTTTTTCTTTCTCATCTTTTTTAATTCATTCTGCTGTACCGCAGCATCGCCGAAAATTTCGGTTACTTTGCGTTTGCGTTCAGCATCGCTCTTAATCTGTTGCGCGATCTGTACTTTAGCTAAAAAGTCTCGATCCCTTCTTATCTCGCGAATAGCGCCCTTGAACTCTCTTTTGCACTTGTGTAGCAATTTTTCTCTTTCCGCTTTTTCTTTCGACATCGGTCTATGGTGCTTTCCATCATATCTACAATAAAATATTAAAATAATATTGTATATAATGTACATTATAAATAATATCTTGATAATGAATCTTTAATATATATTATTTTAAAAAATATAAATTATAAAAAAACTAAATTTTTAAAATAAACTCAGAATGTAAAATTAATAGATTAAATAAGAGAAAAATGTATAAAATAATTACACTGTCATTATTTTAGGCTCGTATGTCCTTAGAGGTTTTGGCCTTTTCTTCTCAAGTACAATATACTCCAATTTTTTGCTTTGTAAAAGTTTGAGATCCTTCCTTAATTGTTTTATGTGACTTCTTATGTTTCGCGGATAGTTCTTGAATTTATTTATTTTTAATAATGTATGAATAGGTTCAAAAATTGAATATACCGCTTCTAGTTCTTGAAATTGATTTTTGAATTCTGTAACCAGATTTATTGCAGTCAATAAAGCTTTTATTCTGAATTCATCATCTAATTCCTCACAGACTAAATCATTTGCAAACATATTTGCGCCATTTGGATCAATTGTGATTTCAGTTTTATCGATCACTAGGACTTTACATGTCGTTCTAAATGGTGGTATAATTTTCACTTTTTGTGTCGACTCTGTTGCTGTGTATATAATTCCTCGTAAAAAATTTATCACAGAAGGTGCAAATCGTCTGCTTAATATTGTATACTGTAAATTTCAAAAATATTTAAAATGGCATACATCTCTTCAATTTTATATTGTAATAACGATTGTAAAAAGATTAGCTATAATTACCTCTAAAATAAGCGTACATATAAAAAGACCTTTTGAAATATCACTTCGATATTTCTTGATATGAGCTTTCAGTAATATTTCTGACATAAATACTAAGCAAGGAGTGACAATAGGATGTCTGAAGTCCGACGTTGGAAATAGTAAAGATACTATTTTAAACAATATAAGCTGAAACCAATAAAAACACATCATATATATGTGTGTGTGTGAGAGGAGTGGTGTGAATGTGCTTGTGTATAAAGATATACTAAAAGTTATATATGCAGGGTGAGTTTTTTAACTTGAAACTGTAAAATATCTTGGAAAGTAAGCTTTATCGAAAAAAATGTTTCAAACAAAAGTTGTAGGGTTTGGAGGGGGCCATATGATAAAAATATGGATTTGACCTTGAGTGATCTTTTCAAGGTGAGATTAATGTGATCGTTTTCTTAAATGGAACCCCCTTTTTTATTATATATTCTTGTAGCTTATCTCGAGAGCTTTTCAAAACACTATAATAAAGTATTTTTTCATTAAGTACTTTTTGAGTTATTTTATATTTTAATCTGACATATTTTGATATAAAAATTAAAATATAGAATAATGATACAAATAATGTAAATATTTTTTGTAATATACCCAATTTTTTAATCATAAATGTTACACAAATATATAGTAAGTAGTATATCATAGAGATTTGTTAATTTTTTTAAATTCATTCTATTTGAAAACTATGAAGTCTATGCATTTTTTTAAACAATTTTTTTATATTTTTGAATTATTTAAGTGTGAAAAATATATATATGTGTTTGTCTTCTTCAAAAATATTTAAATTTATATACATACTTATTATATAATATTTAACAATAAAAAAAATACAATTAGATACGCTTTATATATAATTTCTTACCGTATCCATGCCAGGATATCTCTTTCTATTTTTTGCAAATTTATCATATTTCTCTTTAAGTATTTCTTCTACATAATTTTTGGTATTTGTTGGATTTAAATAAGCTAGATCGTAAAGATAAGGACACAACCTAGAATAAAAGTCATATATAATTAATAAGTAATATATGTATATATGTAATATACTTAAAATTAATAAGAGCATAAATTATTTGTTTACCTGTCACAGATTTGAAAACATTTAACTAGATCATCAGCATTCTCAGTGGAAGCGCAATTATTTATATGTTGTAGCAAATATACAAATAGATTGGACAGTTTTTCTTTGTTTTTGCCATTTAATGTCCAATGATTACATTTTATAATACGCTCTATGATGACTGATTGATAATCTGCGTTATGATTTTCTAACAATTTTTGTAATTCCTCAAAACTATCTGGTGCATTATATGTGTAAGGCAACTCTTTTCGTGCCTTCTCCATGATTTCTTTTCGTCTCAAAAGATCATTTCTTATCTCCTGTTTTTTATCTTTATCAGATGAATCCTGTACAGATGTATTGCTATTGTTCTGTTTCAATATCGATTTGGGACGGATTTGATCCAATTGATTTGTCTGTGTAATCTGACCATTGGTCAAGTTATTAGCAAATTTAACATGTTTTACAACAGTTTTATTTTCTTCATCTTCATTAGTGTCAGATACTTTTAAATCTAAAAAACTGTCTTCAGACTCTTCACCATCCAATTCTTCAATTTCTGAATCTTTGTTATTCAAATCTATCTCAGATTCATTTTTACCATTAGATGATTCTGAACATGTTCTTTCCCGATTTTCACTATTATCCTTTTTTGTCTTTTTTTTATCTTTTTCAGCAATGCTTTCTGATTTATTTCTCTTCTGTTCATCACTAATATCATTGTCATTAATTTCATTGTTATCAATATTACTATCTTCTTCATTACTGATATCATTAGCATCATTGGCAACTGAATTAATGTCATCAGTATCATCAACAACAGCTTCCATCATGAAACCATCATCAAGATCATCAGCAGATTTATGCTTATATTGATTACTAGTATCAGATACAAATCCTTTCATTCTCGCCAATCTGTCAGCTTCAAGCTCTTCCAATCTTTTTTTCTCTTCTTGAATAATTTCTTCTTCCGATTTTAATTTATCAGATGGATTACCTCTAGCTTCAAATATTAATTGTCGTACAGCAGTATCATAAGTATCAGCTTTTACTGGCTCACAATCATCTTTCGCCGACTTCTTGGAAGCAGATATAATAGGCAGGAGATCTCTCCATTCGGAATCAAGTTTCTCTGTCAGATCTATTGTTTGTTCGCGTATCTTCTGTTTCTCCGCCTTACGTTTCTTTGATTCCGCAATGAGCTGATCAATTAGATCTTTTCTGGATAATGTAGAGCCTGCTTTCGATAGAATTCCTCCACCAAAATGAGCTTCCTCTACAAAATTTCTATCTAGTTTGCCACTAATATTTTCATTATCGCTGAATTCGTCGTCGCTCTTGGGATCATCAAACTTCTCGATCTCCTCGAGAGTCTGACCCCTGTGTGTCAATACTTCATCGTCATTTAAATTGAAGATGTTCCTCTTTTTATGCATTTTCATACGTTCCATGGAAAATCTTGCCATCGCTTTATCCTCCATGCTCATGTTGGAATTTCTCTCACCTATACGTTTATCCAGAAAAACATTATCTTTATTTTTTAATTTATACTCTTGAAGTAAACTCTGTTTACGCTTGTTAATAGCTTTTGCCCTCGATACTCCTGGAAGTCCACGATCATTCTTATTCCTTCGGCCCAGTACATTCTGTTTGTCTCGGTTAATATGTACTTCAAACGGATTTAACTGTTTTTTGCTCTTCTGAGCCCGTTTTTGTTGCGCGAACTCGGACAAGTTCTTTTTCTTAATTTTAACCATTTTGTACAACAAACGCTCTGCGTAAACAACAATAATAGATTACACTAACTTTATCGTGCGTAGACCAGTTTAATCTTGTATATTATTTACAATGATATAACCTTCAACGGTTAACAGTCGATCAATCACATGGCATCGGGCATCGTTCGAGGAGAAAAGTGGCAACTTCATGTCGCTGCATGCCTATTGCCAACTTAATAGAGACCAATCGCAGCCAATTTCACTCTATACGTCTAGTTACATCATTGAGTTCTAAAAAGGTACCGTCTCATGATAGTCGGAATTTCGGAAAAATAATAGAGAGAGATCAATCAATCAGAATTATTTGAAATTTACAAAAGATTATCGAGATTGAATTCTTATGTGTATAAGAAAGATTTCATTGTTAATAAATATTGTTCGGTAAGTATTCATTAATATATAAATATTCAATTTTTTATCAATAGTTATTTTTTATAAATATTAGTTATCATTTATCATCAAGGTCAAAAATTGCGTGCTTGTTGAATTAGAATTTTTGTGATTTCCCATAGATTAATATTTCCAGAATTTTTAAAAATCGAAAGATTTATTCTTATCGTTTTATAAAAAAAAAAAATAATTACTACAGTAGAATAATCCGTAAAAAAGTGAAATTTGGATGTATTTTTTTATTATAACAGAAGATAATGAAGAAATTTTCTATATTAAAAGACGGTTTGAGGTTAGAATAGCATTCCGTTTTCCGTAAAAATCACTCCATGGAGAACGAGGCCATCGAAAAATCGGATTGGCAAATTTTCCCGAAATTCCATTTTCCGAAATTCCGACTGTCATGGAATGGCACCCTAAACTTTAGGGCCTAAAGCCCGTATCAGCTTATTATAGGTTTTTGGAATTCATATTTTTTATTGAATATCGAACTTTCATAGATCGAACGCAGTGTAAATTTCCCATTGGGTCAAACATGTAAAATAATATTTGACGAACACACTATTGCAAAGAGATGCTGATTGAAAATAAACGAAATAAACGTCTGCATTTTGCGGAAGGACAACGATGACGTTTCTACTGAATGAGTAATTGGTATCGAGTCAACGCGTTTCAATGTGCCTTTCTCTAGAGTTCTTTTTATTCTCCTTTCGGGTATGTAAGTCGACAACGTGATTGAACACTCCTTTCAAGGAAATTAATTTCTCTTTCTTTCTCTTTCTCTCTCTCTCTCTTTCTCTTTCTCTTTCTCTTTCTCTCGCGTTTGTAAACCGAAATTTCCTGCGTTATACATATAAATAGAGCGCGAATAGGGATAGGACGGATGAATAACAAAAATCGTCTGACAATAGTGTTAACCGAATATTTGAGCAGGACATGTGTATATTATAGACTTCATTGAGAAAATCTTCGGTATTCTAGTCGCGTTCGACGAAATGTATACAAACGTTACGAGAGTCGCTGTTTTTCTTTTCTTTTTTTTTTTGCACTCCCTTTAAAGCGTCGATTTCTTACATCGTCATACGTTGATTGATATAGCATTGAATCCGGAGAAATTTGAAAAATACTAACAAAACTAGTTACAAAATTTTACCGGTTGTAGGTCTGTATTTTGATAATTTTACAAATTTTGTGCATTCTCGGTCGTCCAACGAGAAATCATCGCACGCGCGCGCGTCTTACGTATGTCGCACGTATTGCTCAACGAATTGTAATGATACTACTGATTATCAAGGTGAAAAGTTAGACGCTTTCTATCATTTTACATATATTAATTGTATATATTTTGTTCGATTAGATTTATGTCGTCGACATTGCGTAAAGTATCGAGATAAACGTTGGTAATAGAATTTGTAGCGATAAATAACATTTTGATGAAGAAATCGAATTGTTTATAAAATTGTTTATAAAATTAAAATTGTATAATGGTATTTGTGTTGATGCACAGAGATTTGCATATTAATGATTTTTGCATAATGAAGTGTGTTGAAATACAGAAATTTTTGTTGGTTAAAACCTGTCTATAAAACAGAGTCGTGCATAATTATTGTGTAAAGAGATGAGAAAAATATGAACAAATATTGAAAGTGTAAAATATTTAGATATATGAATAACTTTTTCCCTTACTCTTCAGAAAAAAGATATTGAAACTAAAAGTTTATTTGTGAAATCGCTGTATCATTTTTTTGTTTTAAGTAGCCTGTATAAAAATTATGTTTATAGAGAGTATAATGTGGCAATAATGTGTATTAATAATTAATTACTTTTTAATGATATTTTTAAGATGGTGATGAGCTTGTGAATGTCTTGCTTTGCTGAAACACGATGTCAGACGATAATATGCCACATATCTCGTATGGACTCGACAGTCGTGGAAGAATAGTGCGTATAGAATCAGGTATAACCAGAGCAAACATCAGACGTCTTCCAAGTATAGAAGAAGCTTTAAGGAGACTTAGTACAAATCTGAGAGTCGATAGACAACCAAGTGATCCCATTAATGGTAATGTATAGCTAAATAGGAATTCTCCACAAGGAAGATTTGTAATTAAAATACACTTAACTTCAATCAAACTTGTCAATTAATTTGATTGATAATTAATTCAACTAAGATAGAATTGTTTATACAGCAAAATTTTGAAATATGTAATTTGTTTTTCTTAATCTAATCTTTCTTTCCATGTGTCAAACAAAAAATTATTAATTCTATCCAAAATGCAAATATTATTTGATTAGTCAATTGTTGAATAAGTTAACTAGAGTTTGATTGAAATAATTCTCACTATATTTATTGCTATTTCTATATATATTTCTTTTCTTTTTTATAGCAGAAGTATCTGATCCTCAAGTAGCACGTATGGCATCATTGGAGGATGAAGGTTCTCAGAATGCATGGGATGATCTAACAGATCAGGAACTGTCTGCTGATATCACTGATGGAGCATCCTCTCCAAATCAGATCACATCTAGTGTGCCATCATTGACCCCAGAAGAAGAGTAAGTTCATGTTTATATTATCTGAAACATTATTCAAGAGTATAGCACTAAGTGTATGTTTGATTAATGATTTTGATTTGATATTTTCACATACTTATATATTTTTATCATGTATCTCCCAATCTTTTTATTCTTCAAACTTATAGCAAATTGGATGTTCAATTATTGTATAACTGTTTTATTTTGATTTATAACATTAACCTCTTTATCTAGCAGGCGATACTGTTGGGTATGTTTTGCAACTGACGAAGATGATGCAACTGCAGCATGGGTTAAACCATGTCATTGCAGAGGCACTACAAAGTGGGTTCATCAGGGTTGCATACAGAGATGGGTTGATGAAAAGCAGAAAGGTCATGCAGGGCATGCTGTGGCCTGCCCACAATGCAACACAGAATATATTATAGTTTATCCAAATATGGGTGAGTACATACTAGTCAATAACATTTATATGATTTAGAAATATAAGGATCTCATTTATATCCTTTGTGCATGTAGTGTATCGTACGTGCAAATCAATTGCAGGTCCATTAGTGGTAGTACTTGATACGATCGATGCAGTTATCTTCCGAGTATGTCCTTTCATTGCTGCTGGTATAGTAGTCGGATCCATATATTGGACAGCTGTGACTTATGGTGCAGTTACTGTTATGCAAGTGGTGGGTCACAAGGATGGCCTTACTATGATGGAACAGGCCGATCCTTTAGTCCTATTAGTTGGCTTACCAACTATCCCTATTATGTTAGTTCTGGGAAAAATGCTTCGGTGGGAGGATCAAGCTCTCAGTTTTTTAAGACGTCACGCGTCCAAGGTTCCTATTTTAAGGCATTTTCTACCGAGTAGGTTTGTATCAATGATATTATTCTCAATACAATCCATATTTTATATTAAAAAAAGAAGTCGTCTTTATGTATGTCCTAGAATAACTTTTTCAATTTTTATTTTTGCAAACTAATATTTGTTGCATTTTTCAAATGGTATATATCACATAAATAGTATTACATATATATATGCCTTTGAAAGTTATACAATATACAAAACCGGTTGTTGTCTACAAAAAGAGAAAACAACCAAGAATATAAAATAAAAATTATATATATAAAAGTTGTAATTAAATATATAGAAATTAATAATTAGAGAATAAAAATTATGAAAGAGTCATTTCAAATTATCAAATTTATTAATGATTATTGCAGTTATTCTGATGAGGATACAAGTATGCAATCTGAAGATATACCACCAATGAATGATCCAGTATCCGCAACGCGTGTTCTTTGTGGTGCGCTTTTATTACCAACTATCGCCAGCTTATGTGGAAGATTATTTTTTGAAAGCATAAACTCCAACTTTCAAAGAACATTGTTGGTATGTATCGCCTAAATTACAATACTGCGAAAATAATAGAATATTTTCGGATGAAATGTACACAATAACTTCATATCATTAAAATTTAGTAATATTTCTTATAATATCTTTCTTAAATTGCTATTAATCATAATCCATTAAGTTGTACAAATAGTCGTATCATATATGGGTATATATGGGTATATAATGATATATATTTTTTTATTTACTAATATCCACAGGGTGGTGTAGCCTTTATAACAATAAAAGGCGCATTCAAGATTTACCACAAACAACAACAATACAAGAGACAATGTCAGCGTC
>NW_021849963.1:67344-74859 GCF_003651465.1 Formica exsecta
AAATTTTTATTAAGAAAATTTTCGGCAAATCTCGCTTACAGGCACGTAACTTTAATCATGTTGAGAAAATTGATAAATCAATAAAATATTAATCATGACGAATTATTTTCAGAATATTGTAAAAACGAAAGACTTTTTAGACTGTTTTGAATTTACATAGCTGCGTAATCCACTAAAATGGTATTTCTCTTAGACAATTTAACAAATCGAGAAAGGGTCGAGCTCAAATTGATCAAGCAGAAAGCAGCGCGCGATGCGATTGAACAAGATGAAAAATTAGATACTAAAGTAACGTTAATGTTACACCATTCGGAAACAATGAAACTGCGCCCAAGAGAGTCCGCAAGGTACTAAATCCTGACGTTGCGACGTTCTGTCGTAGAGAAAAAGACATTGTCCCTCGTCAGGCCAAAAGATAGTTAACAATTTTTCTCTTCGCCTGGGTGAAAGAGCAGGTAGATTCACGAGGGAAAGGATTGGGCTTTATCTGACAGTCTAGAAATTTACGAGTCTTACGGTACATCCTCCCACTTCGCGCGCTCGCCCTTCAGGGGCGGCCAAGAGGGTTTGAATAACGACACAGGTATTTTCCTGGAGTCTTCTTCGGATGGTTTTTGCGACAGTTTCTTCTCTTTCTCTCTTTCTCGTTTTGCTATCTCTTCGCCGGGACTGTCACCCGTGCTCGAAAAATCGCATAAAATCAGGATCCTCCGGCAGTACACAATTTTCATCGCCCGATTTTACTCGCTCTTCGAATAGCGCTCATGCTTCGCTAAGTCTTCTGTCACGAAGTTTGAAGAAGACGTGTGTCTCTCTCTCTCTCTCTTTCTCTTTCTCTTTCTCTCGCGTTTGTAAACCGAAATTTCCTGCGTTATACATATAAATAGAGCGCGAATAGGGATAGGACGGATGAATAACAAAAATCGTCTGACAATAGTGTTAACCGAATATTTGAGCAGGACATGTGTATATTATAGACTTCATTGAGAAAATCTTCGGTATTCTAGTCGCGTTCGACGAAATGTATACAAACGTTACGAGAGTCGCTGTTTTTCTTTTCTTTTTTTTTTTGCACTCCCTTTAAAGCGTCGATTTCTTACATCGTCATACGTTGATTGATATAGCATTGAATCCGGAGAAATTTGAAAAATACTAACAAAACTAGTTACAAAATTTTACCGGTTGTAGGTCTGTATTTTGATAATTTTACAAATTTTGTGCATTCTCGGTCGTCCAACGAGAAATCATCGCACGCGCGCGCGTCTTACGTATGTCGCACGTATTGCTCAACGAATTGTAATGATACTACTGATTATCAAGGTGAAAAGTTAGACGCTTTCTATCATTTTACATATATTAATTGTATATATTTTGTTCGATTAGATTTATGTCGTCGACATTGCGTAAAGTATCGAGATAAACGTTGGTAATAGAATTTGTAGCGATAAATAACATTTTGATGAAGAAATCGAATTGTTTATAAAATTGTTTATAAAATTAAAATTGTATAATGGTATTTGTGTTGATGCACAGAGATTTGCATATTAATGATTTTTGCATAATGAAGTGTGTTGAAATACAGAAATTTTTGTTGGTTAAAACCTGTCTATAAAACAGAGTCGTGCATAATTATTGTGTAAAGAGATGAGAAAAATATGAACAAATATTGAAAGTGTAAAATATTTAGATATATGAATAACTTTTTCCCTTACTCTTCAGAAAAAAGATATTGAAACTAAAAGTTTATTTGTGAAATCGCTGTATCATTTTTTTGTTTTAAGTAGCCTGTATAAAAATTATGTTTATAGAGAGTATAATGTGGCAATAATGTGTATTAATAATTAATTACTTTTTAATGATATTTTTAAGATGGTGATGAGCTTGTGAATGTCTTGCTTTGCTGAAACACGATGTCAGACGATAATATGCCACATATCTCGTATGGACTCGACAGTCGTGGAAGAATAGTGCGTATAGAATCAGGTATAACCAGAGCAAACATCAGACGTCTTCCAAGTATAGAAGAAGCTTTAAGGAGACTTAGTACAAATCTGAGAGTCGATAGACAACCAAGTGATCCCATTAATGGTAATGTATAGCTAAATAGGAATTCTCCACAAGGAAGATTTGTAATTAAAATACACTTAACTTCAATCAAACTTGTCAATTAATTTGATTGATAATTAATTCAACTAAGATAGAATTGTTTATACAGCAAAATTTTGAAATATGTAATTTGTTTTTCTTAATCTAATCTTTCTTTCCATGTGTCAAACAAAAAATTATTAATTCTATCCAAAATGCAAATATTATTTGATTAGTCAATTGTTGAATAAGTTAACTAGAGTTTGATTGAAATAATTCTCACTATATTTATTGCTATTTCTATATATATTTCTTTTCTTTTTTATAGCAGAAGTATCTGATCCTCAAGTAGCACGTATGGCATCATTGGAGGATGAAGGTTCTCAGAATGCATGGGATGATCTAACAGATCAGGAACTGTCTGCTGATATCACTGATGGAGCATCCTCTCCAAATCAGATCACATCTAGTGTGCCATCATTGACCCCAGAAGAAGAGTAAGTTCATGTTTATATTATCTGAAACATTATTCAAGAGTATAGCACTAAGTGTATGTTTGATTAATGATTTTGATTTGATATTTTCACATACTTATATATTTTTATCATGTATCTCCCAATCTTTTTATTCTTCAAACTTATAGCAAATTGGATGTTCAATTATTGTATAACTGTTTTATTTTGATTTATAACATTAACCTCTTTATCTAGCAGGCGATACTGTTGGGTATGTTTTGCAACTGACGAAGATGATGCAACTGCAGCATGGGTTAAACCATGTCATTGCAGAGGCACTACAAAGTGGGTTCATCAGGGTTGCATACAGAGATGGGTTGATGAAAAGCAGAAAGGTCATGCAGGGCATGCTGTGGCCTGCCCACAATGCAACACAGAATATATTATAGTTTATCCAAATATGGGTGAGTACATACTAGTCAATAACATTTATATGATTTAGAAATATAAGGATCTCATTTATATCCTTTGTGCATGTAGTGTATCGTACGTGCAAATCAATTGCAGGTCCATTAGTGGTAGTACTTGATACGATCGATGCAGTTATCTTCCGAGTATGTCCTTTCATTGCTGCTGGTATAGTAGTCGGATCCATATATTGGACAGCTGTGACTTATGGTGCAGTTACTGTTATGCAAGTGGTGGGTCACAAGGATGGCCTTACTATGATGGAACAGGCCGATCCTTTAGTCCTATTAGTTGGCTTACCAACTATCCCTATTATGTTAGTTCTGGGAAAAATGCTTCGGTGGGAGGATCAAGCTCTCAGTTTTTTAAGACGTCACGCGTCCAAGGTTCCTATTTTAAGGCATTTTCTACCGAGTAGGTTTGTATCAATGATATTATTCTCAATACAATCCATATTTTATATTAAAAAAAGAAGTCGTCTTTATGTATGTCCTAGAATAACTTTTTCAATTTTTATTTTTGCAAACTAATATTTGTTGCATTTTTCAAATGGTATATATCACATAAATAGTATTACATATATATATGCCTTTGAAAGTTATACAATATACAAAACCGGTTGTTGTCTACAAAAAGAGAAAACAACCAAGAATATAAAATAAAAATTATATATATAAAAGTTGTAATTAAATATATAGAAATTAATAATTAGAGAATAAAAATTATGAAAGAGTCATTTCAAATTATCAAATTTATTAATGATTATTGCAGTTATTCTGATGAGGATACAAGTATGCAATCTGAAGATATACCACCAATGAATGATCCAGTATCCGCAACGCGTGTTCTTTGTGGTGCGCTTTTATTACCAACTATCGCCAGCTTATGTGGAAGATTATTTTTTGAAAGCATAAACTCCAACTTTCAAAGAACATTGTTGGTATGTATCGCCTAAATTACAATACTGCGAAAATAATAGAATATTTTCGGATGAAATGTACACAATAACTTCATATCATTAAAATTTAGTAATATTTCTTATAATATCTTTCTTAAATTGCTATTAATCATAATCCATTAAGTTGTACAAATAGTCGTATCATATATGGGTATATATGGGTATATAATGATATATATTTTTTTATTTACTAATATCCACAGGGTGGTGTAGCCTTTATAACAATAAAAGGCGCATTCAAGATTTACCACAAACAACAACAATACAAGAGACAATGTCAGCGTCAATGTAGCATTGTATAGAAGGCAACAAGACCCCGAAAGTGATCGAAGTTAAGTAAAATCTCAACGAATATTTAAATGCCAATTAATTAATGTGCATACAATTTTTCAAATGTAAAGTAATTTAACTTTTTATCAGCGTGTGAGTATATAAAAAAGTCTGGCAACTCTCTTCAGTGTCATATATACATATATGGTGATCATAATACAGATATGGAATAATGGAGACAGAGTTGTATATATATATATGAGCATATAAAAATAAGTACTGTATATGAGGATTATCTCACACAGCGATTAGCTTATATTTTTTTTTTTTTTTTGAAAAAAAAGGAGGGATGTTGAAAACGAATGACTTCTCCTTTAAATTAACATTTAAAGGGGGGAAATACTTTTTAATAATTATTAAACCAATAATACTTTCTCTGTAATCTTCCTTATATGATATATGAAAATTGAAATAATTATATGATTCTTTCCTTACCCGTGTGCTAGAGAATCATCTATCTTTAATTAATCTCTTAGAGAGATTATTATTGCATTTTTCATATTATCATACAGTAGAAGATGCAAGTACTATCATACGGGGAAAGAATTAATGTGACAAATTATTATGACAAATATTTGTTATTTATAACTCTTAAACTTGTGTATATATATGTATATGTTTGCAACATACGCACACACTCTCATTCATACATATACACAATACATATAAATAATATATGTATACTTACACATAAATATATATATTATTTATATTATATATCTATACATACATCTATATATACATATATACATATACACACATATATATATATATATATATCTATATAAGTCTACATTATTAGAAGTAAGATTTATAGGCTATATTTTGTAAACTAATTTCTCACATGTAAATGGTATTATGAAATAACTTGTAGCAAATATAAAATGATTATAAATATCTACTTACAGTGCACAGTGTTTGCAGTGTTACATCTTAACGAAATTTCTAATATACATTTTATTTTGTAATGGTGCTATCAGTATGGATCAGGATATTCAAAGTTACAAATAATATTCGAGTATATGTATATATATTCGAACATATCCATTACCTAACAGACAATTAATATCTCAATAATCGCAATAAAAATTGTCTGAATGCTTAATTAACTCATTAATATAAATAGAAAAAAGTATTTCAAACGATAAACATAGCTATTTATAATACTTCTGTGTGAAATAGTATATTATATTATTTTCTAGATAAAAAATTCCCTTATTCAAGTATCAGTGATTTCTTAATTATTTCAATATAAATTGTATACTCGCGAAGTAACAAAGATAACCGAGTAGTATTGAGACAGTTCAATTGAGTACTATCTTAAAAGTTTACTCTGTAGTGAGATTTCAATAATGTCAATTAATTTCATCTCCGTTTAGTTTAATTAAAAATATCCTGATTAAACTGAAAATAAATCTTTCCAATATAAGACATACTATAAAACAATATATTTAGAACATAGAACAATAATATTGACAGAGAAAGAGAGAGAGAGAGAAAGAGAGAATATTATTAAATACAAACTAATTGTAGAATTTCTAGGATAATAAATTCTTAATGCAGCAATTTTCTTACATCTTGTATAAATACATTTATTGAATAGATTTCCCTATAGTATGCAAAGATGATGAACTAATTAAGTACAATCTTTTTCTAGCAAATATTAAAATTCGAAATAATACTAAAATATATTTTAAGTATTTCACTTTTTTTTCAAAATAAAGAAAAATCTGGAAAGATATAATGTAAGTATTTTTTCCATTCGTAAAACTGCCTTCAAATCTTAAAAATAACACTGTATGAAAGGTAACATGTACACATCCTTGTTGTAATTAATTAATAATTATTCTAATGTTTCTAATATACAAATAATTTATTAACATTTAAATTGTAATTGCTTTATATCTTTTACACTATATAATTTAAACTACATACTTTACCCGTTTTTTTCGTAACTTCTTTGTACTATACATCAAAAAGATATCTTTTTTTTAAATTTATTAATAGAAATTTAATTTACAATCTACTTTTTATTCAATCAATAATCAATATTTTTGACCATTCAAGACACAAAAATATGAAAGATTATCTAAAATATTTAAAAAGTATGCTTTTTGTGTATCAAAGTATATGAAACTTCTATGTATAATGCTATATTGATGAAAATAAATAACACAGCTAGATCGATATATATATATATATAATGTAATGAAATAGTATCTAAATTAACAACTTAAATAGAGAGAGTATTAATTTTCCTATTCTTGGGTTAGAATTTTTGCCTCAGCCTCAATAGAAGCAATTACTTTAATGATAAAATTGAATGTCCATATACTAAACTCTCTTATTGGTAAACTTATCTGTTTGCTGTTATCTGAGTTGAATGCTTGAAATAAACTTCTTCATTTGCGCTGTTGTTACTATGTATACATTTACATTTATCAGACGACTACATTAGAGCAAAAAAGCACATAGTTGCACAAGAATACACAATGATATTTTTGATCTGAGCATGTGATATCGGATTAAAAGTCAGGATTACAGAAAAAATTTACAATAAGGATATTATTTGGTCCCGACAAGCTCACGATACCAATGTTAAACCCTGTATGATCTACATAATCATACATCAACAAAACCTAAGTCCAAACTTAAGTTTGGGTGCATTTATATGAACTAACACTTACGAATGTATGTTCTACGCATACTGTAAAGCATTGTTAAATGCAACAAAATTTATAAATTAAGAAGTGAAAAAGATTATTTGTTACAGTAATCTTTCAATGGAGGTCCAATATATTTAAGACTCGAGGAATAAAAATCTGGTGGACTTTCTATGACTGATAACTGTATCTCTGCAACTATGTCTGCGGATTCTGTACATAACTTAGATTTAACAACTTTAAAAAATGTACACGGTCTTGGTCCTTTGCCGAACTCGTCGACATCGTACGGCGGACTGAGTATATCCAAGAAAGCCGCGGGACCTTCCACACATGTGATTTCATGCAGATTCTTTTCCGATGGTGTAAGAATACAAGCAGATGAATTACTGTGAAAGGAGACTGGTCGATGCCTGACTGCTGCAATCTCCTCGTTCGATTTAATTACATGATCACTTTTTGTCCTCAAACTATAGCTGTTTAATTCTACTACACCACTGATCACCTATTACACAATTAATACATATATTATAATTTATATATCTGTTAAATATTA
>NW_021849963.1:75215-88490 GCF_003651465.1 Formica exsecta
TGTTTCAAATATCTTCTAATAATTTTTGTGATCGTATATAACAAGATATATATATATATATATATATATATATAACAATGTTTGCATACAGCAAGTGATAAGGTGTCTTATAACACTTGAAATATATTTTACCTTCAACAAACCATACATTCCGGGATGATCGTGCATAGGCATCGTGACTCCATGTTTCAACACGAAAATAGCGATTGTTATGTCCTTATTTTCGAATATATCCATCACACACATAGGCGCTGGTTGTCTGCTGACATAATCGAGAATATTTTTGTCGAGTTTCACATCCTCGGCGGTTATTTTGTTCATCAGACTCCATAATTTATCCAAGCTTTTCTGACAGAACCGATCACCAAACGTTTTCATCGCTTGCTTCGCCAAAACCTCGATCGCCGATGCCATAATTATATGCTTTAATGCGTCACTTCTCGAATCTGTTTTACCAAAATATTATCCAAATCGACGAGTAATTACAATGATTTTTGTATCCGGATATATGTATCCTGAAAAAACGTATGTCAATCCAGTACTTCACGTTTTTTTGACAAGACCAGTCGTAACCTCAATTGCTGTATGATAAGAAAGATTCATTAATAAAAGATGAAAAAGCTTAATCGATTGAAAAACTTTGAAAGAGAGCAACATTACATTACCATATATAAAGTTCGCGTGCATAAAGTGTAAAATGATATCCAAGTAGATTCGTGCATGTCGTGACAGAATATAGAGAATATTTAAATCGCAATCAATCGCATGTACTAACATTATATAATTTTTTTTTATCTATCATCTTATCTAAAGACCTTCAAAGGTCAACAATTTCTATAGCAAAAAAAAAAATATATATTTTTTTTTGACACAGCCATTGGCATAACAACTTTATTTTTAAATAGTTCGCAGTTAGATGTTTGTACGTTTTTAAACTAAGGGCTCCTGCAAACAGGACGTGTGGCAAGAGGCGACGCGGTAGCCAATCAACTTACAACTTTTCCATTAGAGCAAAAAATTGATTGGCTACGGCGTCACATCTTGCCACGTGTTGACGCGTCATGTGTGCAGAAGCCTTAGTGTCGGTCTACAATAGTGATTTAAGCTCTAAGCCTTAAGTGTCGGTCTACAATAGTAATTTAAGCTCTAAGCCTTAAGAAATTGACCAATCACGATCAAGTACCCTCGTTCCAATCTCCTATCCATAAGGAAATTGATTATTGGTCTATTTTTTTTACTGCGAAAAACTGTCCGAAAACTCAGAAATTTTATATTCAGTAGCCAATCGCCGCGTCCAATAGGATTTGTAGGATAAATAAAAATGTCGCCTTAAGGCTGGTATTCATAGTCCGTTCTTATATTTAGATCGTCTTAAGTTTGATCTTGGATAGTCTTAGGCCGGTATTCATAGTCAGTTCTTATTTCAAGACCGTCTAAAGGGCCGTCTACAATGGCAGTAACAAGGCTGTAGGAGTAGGAGAGTATACTGTTTTTAGTGATGTTTAGACGAGGAGTAACGAAATGGGACACTTAAGTAATGTTTTAAGATGCTAATACGGCTCTGTGATCGGTTTAGGACATCTTAAGATTGTGCTTAAGACGGTCTTAAATATAAGAACTGACTATGAATACCGGCCTTAACATGCTATACTTGAGATGATCTTAAATATAAGAACGGACTATGAAAACCGGCCTAAGAATTTTTGCCGCGCAGACGCAGTATTGATGTATTTGAAACTCCAGCCAGTCTGCTGTCAACGTCGTCGGCTCGGCCCGGCGGTGCTCGGCATCGTTCGACTCTGTCACTCTGTCTGTCGGGTATGCTCGGCCACCTCGGGCAGTAGCAGCAGCAGCAGAGCGGGCGGACTCGTCCACCGTAGTCCAGTCACCGAGTGAGAGCTAGGCTGGGGGCAGTAAGGTTGTATAGGCAGGGGCAGGAAAGATGGCTGCCGCGGCGAACGTTGCGCCGGAGAATCAGTATTTTTACGAGGATGTCGTCTATCGCGTGGATAAACGGGGCAACGTCGTCTTCGGCATCGTCATGGAGAATGACGATCAGGACATGTCCGAGGAGAGCTCCGACAGCGAGGAGAGCCTGCCGAAGCGCAAGAAGGGCGAGATACGCATGATCTGGCATCCGTCCGGCGTCGAGGAGTTGGTCAACTGTAAGAAGGTACCGCGATCAATTACCTGCTTGTCGATCCCTCGTGGAAGGACCGATCGATTCCCGCGTCTCGTACCTTTCATACTATTTGGCTTATCAGCATGAAAGGCGATACCTTTCGCTGCGATAACGGCACCAGATTGCATTAAAATCTCAGATTAACGATGTTTTGCATGGTATTGTGCGTCGAGATTCTTACGACGCTTCATTTCCAGGTTCATCTGGCTGATAGGACCCTCATGCCTGGAGATGTAGTACGTAGGATGATCAAGGGAAAGGATACGCAGAGAGGCTACTGCAGAGACATAGAACTGACCGCGTGTGTGCAAGTCATTGGCACCAAGCAGATACTCACAGATATCAAGAGCGAAGATCTAATCCCATTACAGGTATACAGATATAGACTTTCTATGGTGGAGATGCAGCCAGCATATTAGTTGAACACTGAAACAAACAGTTGTCATTTGTAGGAATTTGCAACAGATATGGCAGTCTGCATGGACTCTTGGGTTGGTGGCATTAGAATGACACATTTTAAATTATGGTTGGTAACACCAGACGGATCACACTGTGTCATAAACGAGATGGATTCCTGTGTGTTGGGACAATTGGAAGAGACTCGAGATAATGTAAGATCAATATGATTTATCATTTATATATGATCCACAGATATAAATAGCAAATATCTTTTAGGACAATGATTTTCCACACTCTACTGAATTCTACCCTGGTCAGAGCTTATGGGGTCCTGTTCACTGTTTGGAGGATGCGCAATGGATTCAGTGCACAAAAGAGATGAAATCAAAGAGAAAATTGAAACCGCAGAAGATAACAAAAGTGATTGTGGAGAAAGTAGAGACCGATTGGGTCGGTGTGCATTGGCAGTGTCGAGCGTATTCAAAGGACGGTGCCTGGTCAGATCAGGCACAACCAAAATTTGTGGTCGAGGGTGAAGATCTGAAAAAGCTGAAACTACTAAATGTATTCGAGCCTTCGACGGTACAGGTCGGCGATCGGAATTTTTACATCATTAAGGGAAACGAAAATGTTATTACTCGTGAACAGTGGCGAAAACAGCAGAGGGATATTTACCAAGTTCCTAAGCAGAGTCCGAAGAAGACGCGTCCGAATATTACAGTGACGAAGCTGCTGGAAGATAAGAAGAAGGAGCAGAAAAAGGATAAAATATCCAACCAACGATCGACAGAAGAGAGCAGTCAAAGTAATGGTGTTAATTCGCAGGATGTCACAAGTAATAATACTTTGATGCTGCCGCCTCAAAATCACCATGCTGAAAGTTCGGATGAATGGGATACCGAAGATACCACTGGTTCGCAAAGTGACTCAGCTTCGGTAATCAATTGTTTTTTCTTTTTATTTTTCTTTATTTCTAAGAATGAGAGATCTAAGATAGAAATGATTGATGCGCCCCATAGGTCTCTAGCGGCTGCTCCAGCATGTCGTCAATGGGAAAGAAAAAAAAAGGTCCTGCATTGATGACAAAAGTGCTGAAGAAAAAGAAGTTGCGAAAAGCGAAAAAGAAAGTACCTCCTGTTCCATTAATTCCCGGAACAAAGATAGTTGTAGAAACGTTGTCCACTAATACAAAAGCTAATGTGGTGTGGCAAGATGGTTCAGTAGAATTTGGTATTAAATATTGAATATTATGATTGATTTATATATTAGTTGGATCATAAGCTATATTTATATATATTCGAAATATATAATAATGTGAATTATCTCATAATTAATATAATTTGCTTATATTACCGATAGATATGTTATTAAGGAAAATACATAGTTTCAATTATATACATATATACATAAATATTGTAGCAGGCATATATGATGTTAATGTGCCATATATTCTTTTTTAGGCATACCATCAACACAATTATATCCAATCCATCACTTGGATGATAAGGAATTTTTTCCAGGTGACTTTGTTGTAGATCAAAAGGAGGAATCTAGAATGTATGGTGTTGTACAAAGTGTCGATCATCAAGGCCGTACTGCCAAGATAAAGTGGTTCCGAACATATACTTCTAGTCAAAATCCAGAGTAAGTGTTACATAAAAAAAAAATTTTTTTTCCGACATCTTTTCTCTTATGTTATCTCAAAACTTTCCATTGTCTTTGAATTTCTAGAGGACTTTGCATACTACATAATTTAAATTACTTACGAATAAATCAAAGGGAATGGTAAAACTTTTAATTTGTTCGATTATCTTCTTACCCAGGCCGATTTTCCTGGAGGAACGCGAAGTGAGCGTTTACGATTTGAAGGATCATCCAGATTTCCAGTACAGACCGGGAACCTTAGTAATTCGAATAGCGAATTTCGAAGGTGAGGATGCTGGATGCACCGCTGGTCAAGTGTTGGACAATTATCCAGAGGGACGAGTGAAAGTATGGTGGGTCGATGGTCATATTAGTATGTGCTGGCCGCAAGACCTGTACAAGGTCGGGGAATACGACAGTGACGAAGGGGAACTGTGGGATGATGTTTCATCCGATTCATCATGGGAGACAGAATTGGAGGATTGCTTTATCGCCGACAATGATGGCACCGAACAGACAGAATTAGAGAACATAAAACCGAAGTTAGCAGCGCACATCGAGAAGGCCAGGATTGCTATGTCAAGATTGGAAGAGATCTTTACACAGAATCCGTCGTTGCAGACAACAGAAGTGATGAGAAAGCTTCTAGAAGTCTACAAAGATTGCCGTTATATGGACAAATTGATGGGCACCTCGTTTTTTCACGAATGCCACTTCCAAGGGCTCCTCGAGCGGGTGAGAGAACGCGGTAGAGCGAATGTCGCGCAACGCATGGCGGATCAAGTGACGAGACTTTTCACACCCAAATCCGAATATCCGGAAGAATCTTTGGATAAAGATAATTCAAAGAATTCGAGAAGCAGCGATGATCAATGTGCAATTAGTGTACCGGAGGAACAAGTCGCTACAATTATTAATAGATCGGAAATTGACAATACTATTAATACCGAGAACAATACCAAAAAGCAGGACGACGAGAAGCCGATTAATCAATTATTCATACGTCCCAATCCCAATCCCGAAGATTCTGGATTGTATTCGGCGGAGAACTCGAAAAAGGAATCGGGTTCGAGTGAGTCCAGTGGAGAATTTCTCATGAGCGAAGACGTTAATAATGCGCCAGAATGCTCGTCCATGTTGAGTGGCGCAAATTTGTCCGACAAGACAGAACTGAATAGGATGAAAAAAGTGCCGACGAGTCTTGTGACTTCTCAGAACGTCGGAACGTCGCACGTGTGTGTCAAGCTATGTAATCTGATAAAAGCGCAGCTTGTGTTAGCGCACGCCGAAGTGTCTAGGAGGTTTGGTTTGGGCAGGATGTCGTTATCGGACGCAGAAAAAACTTCCCCGCGGAAAAAACAAAAAGGCGAGGAAGAGGAGGAACGCATGGAGGCGATGACGGATCCATCCGAGTGCTCCGTCGAAATTCCACCGCCTGTTTATACCGAAGGCGAAGGCTTCTCTATAGAAGAAACCGCGCCTGATAGTCATAAATTCAAGCTGACCATGTTTCAGCCCACCGACCCGAGCAACTTCTTCAGAACTGTCTCCAAAGAATTGAAGTTGCTGAAGAGCTCGCTTCCGCCGGGTGTGTGGGTAAAGGGATTTGAGGACCGTATAGATCTGTATTCTGTAATGTTCCGTGGTCCCGAGAAAACGCCCTACGAGGATGGTCTCTTCCTCTTTGACTTCCAATTATCGGCCGATTATCCGGCCGCGCCGCCTCTCTGTCATTACATTTCCTACTGCAGTGATCGGTTGAATCCCAATCTCTATGAAGATGGGAAAGTGTGCGTGAGCTTGCTGGGAACTTGGTCCGGTCGTGGTACGGAGGTATGGACGAGCTCGTCAACTCTGTTGCAAGTGATTGTCTCGATACAGGGTCTGATTCTCGTGAGTGAGCCGTACTTTAACGAGGCTGGCTTCGAGAAACAGAAGGGCTCGCAGCAGGGGCGCGAAAATTCGAGAATGTATAACGAAATGGTGGTGCTAAAACTGGTGCAGGCGCAAACCAAGTTGCTGCTGCACCCACCACCTGTATTCAAAGATATTATCATTGCACATTTCAAGAAACATGCCGAGAAACTGCTGCAGAGAGTGGAACTGTGGATGGAGATATCCGAGCAACATAACAATCAGCATCCGTTATCTCCTGTCACTCCCACTACGTTTAAAGAGATCGCCGATATTGGTATATAATGAATATCTTTCTTATATAATACTTTTTATACTAGATACAATAAATTCTTGCTCTCTTTTTTTTTTACAGAGGAGAAGGTATTGCCCGAATTCCCGCTCATTCCAGCATCGCGCGGTTTTTGCATAACCCTCTGCAAGACTTTAGCAACGTTTAAAGAGGTGCTCCTTAAAGAGAATATAATACAAAAGCCGAGAGAATGTCAGAACAATGAAAACATTATGGAGTTAAGGAACAATACTACAAATCAGTGCCAAGAAATGTCTACATCGATTAACAGTAAAGTAGCAGAATGTAATCAGAGCAGTAGCGGCATGAGCAATACGCAGGAAAATAACAAAAACCTGACATCAAGCGGCAATCAATCCATTAAGGAAGTGATGTCATCTTCCGTAACGAATATCTTTGGGGCGGCGCCGAGCGAAACGAAAAAGAATCTCTTGAGCCAAAACACCAGCTAGCCACAAGGTAAAAGTAAGCATAAATCGAAACGCTTAGCCCGTTTAAATTATTATATGACTGTTCGGTAATATATATATTTTAATATGGAATTTCAAATTACAAACGTACGCTGACACGCAACATATACATGCGATATACCTATCGATAATATTTAATAACGACACGATAATTTTTAATAGAAATACTGCGGCAGTTGTTGCTAAAGATATTTGTTCTAAGAGTAACTACCAATAGAAAGAGAAAAAAAGAGAGAGCGTAAAAGCGCGATTATAATAACATGCACGAACAAAAGAAGGCAAATTTGCAGCTTACACACATACACACACACACACAATACACAGAGATACATATACACAAAAACTTCGTATATTATCAAGACGAATTGTAAAATAATCGCGTTAATTCGACATCGAAGTAAAAAGAAGAAAAACAAGACCTATATAAAGCTCCTCTTGCATTTAGTTCCATATACTTTTAAATATAAAGATATTACGTTGCCTGTAACAAGTATAAGAAGTTAGCTGAAACCTCTGATAAGAGAATAAAAAAAAAATATATATATATATAAAATATAGTGCAGAAGGAAAGATCAGAATTTACCATTCTGTAAAACAAATATGGAGAAGAAATATGGCGAGAGATAAAGACCAGTAGCAATACGCCGAACTAACGAGGAAAAACGTTGCAATAGGATTTTAAAAGGATAATAATAGCGTGATTAATTCTGCGTAGCACATTTTCATGATTGCACTTTCAGTAATGTGTGATTATTGTCGAAATCGTAAATCGATTATTCCCGTCGAAACATATATATCTTGGAATTACTATGCCATCCAAGTGGAATGTTGGACCTTTATAAGAAAGGTACTCGTAATCAATCGCTTGCTCTTATGAAGAATCTCAGTGGACTTCCACACGAATTGTTTCGACAGAAATTTTATCCCGGCAGCTGATCGAAAATGAAGCTTAAGCGCTGCCAGACGATCAGATTGAGGCTCGAGATTTGTGTGCTTGAAAAATGCATAGTAATTGGGACTCTCTATATCGAACTGTTCGAAAGATCTTTCTTATAACGGCTCAACATTGTGCTACGAATATTCTCAAGCGAAACTATAAAGAGTGACTTTAATCGCAGACGTGTAGAGGAAAATAGCTTAGAAAAAAAACCAGATCCATATCTAGATGAAATCTTTACGATATGTCCAGTGTATATGGATTTTCTTAGCACATAGCTTGTAAAGCATAGAAATTTAGAAAGAAATGCATTATCCTTACTCTCAATCTTTTGTCGAGATTTTCGTCGAAGATAGATCTTTTTTTTCATTCCTATAATTTTTCCGGATATATATTGTGAAAGAGGACTGATTTGAATTGTTTACTAGAGTACTGTTCTAATGATTATTACTATCCTTATCATTAAGTTGATTAATAATTAAAGTGAACGAGATAAACACAGTGTGTGTATACAGTATTATTCATTAATTTTTTCTAACGATTCTCGCGTAACGTATCTTTCTAAAATTAGGGAGTTGTTTTTTGTGTAAAACTACCGATGCACATATAAGGAGATAACGGGATAAAAAATAGAATGTCACAATAAAGGTTTTCAGATCAATTTAATAATTAAAAGTTATGGAGTAAGATACTGTGGAGTGATATTTAAATATTTATCAATAGTTGTTTTCCTCTTTGTTACCTTTCTTTCATGATTCTTCAGACGTGGAAAAAAAATGTATATCCAAATCATCATCATTTAATCGATTAGCTTACAAAGCGCTCGTATTTTCTGTACGTCGATCGATTTCTTTCTGTCGTTTAGTGAAGGATAAGGAGACTCTTAAAGAGATTTACGGTGCTAACGAAAGAAAATTGCGAGAAAAGAGATGGAGATGCTTTTGAGAAAAGAGTATGCGATCCTTGTTAGGAAGTGTAAATGGACATGCTAATAGAGGCGGAGAATAAAAGGCGCTCTGTAAAACCGCCGAAACGTTTGGGATGCCTTGTATATGTGCCAGCTGTATTTACATTGATTACAACAATTGTATTCGTGATTCGCGTATTTGAAAATTTGTTTCACGCATTGCACTTGTTCGGAAGGAAAAGAAAAGGAAGAAAAATAGAGAAAAGAAACGCGCAAAGAAGCCGCTGCTGAATGTGCGATTAGCAAATAATTATGAGTGTAAAACGTGAGCGTAAAAGAAAGAAAAGGAAGAAAAAAAGCACATGTTCTAGTCTAACATCAAGTTATGTACGACAGATTAATTTTATATTTAACTTTTTATTTATATAATTTTTATTTTTATTTTGTTCGAGACTGTTCTTCCTGTCTTCGTTCTTTCATTCATTATCTCTTAAGCTCCTTTGTATAGAAAATTATATATTTAAGATTGTTATATTTTATTATTTAAGATTTATTTCTTTCGGCGTCACAAATCATCCTTTTACACCTGTAAAGTTCTATTTGGAGGCATTCGTTGAGATCATTCATTTGCCTTTTCTATCCATTGTACTACGTTGGCATCGATCAAATCGAAATTGCAGTTTCGTAGTAGTTTGCTACACATGTAATTCAGTTTTCTTAATTCTCAATAAAAAGTCATTATAGGATCAACGGACATGAAAATGTCCCGTATCTTTTATCAACATTATACCTTTATAAACATCCTTAAGGTGATGCCGGACCGTCCTGTTTTACCGGCCATAATAATTTACTTTGCAGACCGAAATTTTTTTATTGGTTACATGAACTGCTACTTCGGTGACATTTATTCTGATACATATATAATAATATAATAATAAATAATTATGCAATGCATAAGCATCATAAAAAAATTATTTGCAATTAAATTATTTTTATTTCAATGTATTAACGAGGCTACAATGATAATTGAAGATTCGTAATCTCTAATTGAACATCGTTCTACATTCGTGTAACGTCGAGCATAGAAATCGTGATATATGTGTAACGAACAAAAATGTATCTCGCTATCTCGAAATAGATAAGCTCAGTTATCCGTATCTCTTATCGAAGGTGTGATTCAGTACGCATTACGTAGACAGTAGACTACAGTATAGTTAACTGTGAGAGTGACTCTTGCTGTTCCATCTTTCTTTTTCCATTGTATATCGATATTTTTTGAGAAAAATGTATTCGAAAAAATTTGTGTGCTATTTAACTATCGCATTACGTAAGTAAAAAAGAAACAATCTTAATTTTAATATAAAAGAAACGCAGGGATAATTATTTCTAATCGGTAATAAAAGATGCCTCGCTTTTTACGTCTCATTGCATCGTGGAAATTGTCATTGATTGATGAAAAATAATCGCTGATGTTTTATTAAAAGAGCAATTACGATTATATAGTTAATCAATAATCATTTTTAAACGCGATATTATTCAATTATTATTTTACATTTATTAATAAAGTCTACGTTGCACGCGTGTGACATAGCATGTAAGTTACAATAGATCTCATAAAAAAGAAATGAATTGCAAATTTTCTTTTGCTCCCTGAACACCATTAAACAGTTCTGATGGGCATATTCTTGGAAGAAGTGGAAGCGAGGCGAAAAATCTTGAGAGGACGAAAAACAATAACGAGGCGTTATTATAGTAAGTCGATAATAGTAACGATACAAAGTGTGTGAAGTGATGATAGAACCAGGTTCTAAGCATTTGTTAAATCTTTTTTTTTTTTAGGAGGTACGGCTATACCTGCTTGGGCCATAGTTGTTTTGACAGGATTCGGCATGCTACTGCTCGGCGGTGGACTTTACGCATTATTGCAAAAATTCGTGGTCGACTCCGCCGACACCGGGGAAACTCACACCTATCAACCCGCGTTGCAGATCGAAAGCTAGAAGTTCTAAGTAAGAAGAAAGTTTTAAAAATTAACTTCCGATGAAAAAGAAAAAAAAATCCTTACCTTTTTATACTCCACATTATATAAATTATGTAACGTAGAATTTTATAAATGTGTTTTTTTTTTAGAATGACATTTTTGCTTTATTATTTATGAGATAATTATATTCTGATTTGTTAGAATTATTCTCTTTTAACAAATGATATAAAAGTATTTGAGATACTACACATTGTTATGTTTATATTAATGTCCAAATATTTATTATATATGTTACGTCTTCAAAGTGCGAGAGAAATCGCGCTTAGGTTTTGATCGATAAAAATTACGCATCAGGTAATTTTTTTACAAGATTTAAGTAGAGACCTTATACCACTTTTCTCGCACTGACTTTTCAGCTTTGCGTAATTATGAGATGCGTAGAGCCAGAAAATGAATTTTCTCATTTTACATGCTAAACGATAGGAACGAAAAAAGAATAAACGATATAAGGGTTCGATTGCAATGCGGAATTTGTTTTTCAATCCAAATTTTCAATTTCCCAGATAAGACAAGTCTCAAGTTAAACTTCTTAAGAAAGAATTTTGTGAGAGGAAAAGATATGGTCGGCCGAACAAAGTCCCTATGTGGCTTTCTTAATAATACCTGCGTGCGATATATTTATCGTAAATCCTAAAAAAAGATATAAAATATATTTTTTTAAATTCCTGATTGAATTTATCACGTTGTGCAATATATTTTTTATTATTTAATTAGGTCAAACGTTGCGCGCGCGCAGCGCAACATTTTTCAAACTCTACACTTTTGTATGTATGTGTATTCTTTTTATCCAATTATCGTCATATTAATATTTTCTCTTGTTTTTATCGCAAATTTTCAGTCTAGGAATGGCTACAATCTTCGAAAAAAAAAAAAAAAAAAAAAAAAAAAAATCAAAGTGAGAAGCGCGCGCGCACACGTGTATATGTATGATGGTAGAGCAAAGAATGAATGAAATAACGATACACCATAGAGTCATGTATATAGGTTTCAACTATGTACTATTATTTTTAATTCAATCATTGTCCCGTCGTCTAATTCGGGGTAAGTACATAAAAATCCCTTAAAACCTCGAGAATTTTGGACTCCGAAGTTTTATATAGCAGCGCTCATTTGCCGACTTTGTATGGCATCTTTCTTTGTCTTTTCTTTTCTTTTTTTTTTTTTTTTTAAATTATTTTCTTTTATATATGAAAACGTCACGCATGCTAACGCGCATCAACGACGCATCGGTAATTTATATATGCGTCGCGAGCATATCATCGATCGGTCATTATCCGTCGTTCGCTCACTTTTAAATTATACATATCTCGACAGACAGATAATTGAATGCGCGATTATCAAAGTCGATACATGACGCGCGTGCGATGAAAATGATTTTGCTCGGCAAGTACACAGAAAGTAACACTTTGTCGTCCACAAGAGCAGTTAACATTGAGAAAAATAACTTCTTACGCGATTATTTCAATAGAATTTCTTTTTTCTTCTGTATTACGGTAGGATATCCTTACAGTTGTATAAGTATCCTCCATGAAGTCAGTTTTTGTTATATAATGGGCGGAGGGAGAGTTTGGGGGGGGGGGAGAAGGCGGAAAAATTCGCACGAAGCTCGAGATGTGATAACGAAATCTGTTCTTTGGTTTTTTCTTTCTTTCTTTTTTTTTTACGATCTTTAAAGAGAGTGGCTATTACAATGATTATGTTGAAAGTAGTGCTGAAAGTAGTGAAAGATATCTTTTTTTTTTTTTTAGTTTCTTATAAATATTCTGTTCTCTTATACACAGTAGTATTTCTTTTTCTTTAACGCGGACCTGTTATAGTTTGTACAGAGGTCCTAAATAAGTAATTCTTACAAGATAATAGTTAGAATCGTTCTCTATATCATGTGTGTAATTACAAGAGTTCGTCAATGTATATATATATAATATCATAATTGTCCGAAACAAAATCGGACGTCCGGTTTTGTCAGCGGTGACATCGTCGAGCGACGTATAGGAGCTTCTCTCTCTCTCACATACACACACACACATACACACATTTTCTCTTTATCTCTCATTCACAGCTTAAAAACAATTCAACGTGGCGAGGATTGACAGATCGCATCTTCGCGTGGCCGCCAATGCGAAATCATTCTCGCGTATAAAACAGCATTGGAGATGAGTGCATTCGTCAATTGCAGTATGCATTATACGACACATGTAAATCACGACACACGTGGAAATTGATTTATATAAATGAATGAAAACAGTAATCAATTTTTTTATATTTCCCAATCTTAAATTTACAGATTAAAGGAAAAAAACAGTACATAAATAAATAAATATATATATATAATTCCAATGAAAACATTTATTTTTCTTGTAAGAATTAAAATGGACATCAACAAATACTATTAATACGATTAAGTATATAATAAATTATATTATTAATTATATTATATTAAGTATATAATATAATAAATTAATAAAATAAATTTTTTTTATAAGAAGATG
>NW_021849963.1:88515-95963 GCF_003651465.1 Formica exsecta
ATAAATTTTTTTTATAAGAAGATGAGAAATATATAATATATTATCTTAAAAAAAATTTATTTTTCTGCAAAAGTAGTTGTTTGCGTACTTTGGAGATAGAAATGACTCAATTGCGTCGTTTACGAATGCATTCGAACTCGCGGCTTGCAAGCACAACTTATGCATTAGATCGCTAAATGTTGTCGAAGATCTACGACGGAAGAGAAGCGCTTACGTACACGCATGTACGCATGTATATATCGGCGAAATGTTCGCTCGCGACATTCTCTCGTCGTCTTTGTTATATTTTTACATTGTCTACCGTCGAAGCCTGCTCGATAAATAACAAATAAGGATTGAATGCTAGCTTGGAACACTATCTCATCTTCCTTTTATTTTTTTTACTAATTACAAACTAAATCTTAAGCTACGCGCTAAGTGAACTCGCAGATGATTATCATCGAATCGTCAATACACGTCGTGTCATTAACACGTTGATTCCAAGTGGAACAAGGATGTTTTCGAATCGGGCTTGGAACAATCGATGAGATTCGCGATCCAAGGAACACGACGTTGTCCTGGGGAAAAAAAAAAAAACAGGTAATCTTTCGCTCACAGAGATCGCGATAACGTGATATGGTAATCAACGTGTTAACATAGCTATATAAATAACTATCGCTATATAAATTGAAGCTACAAGTGGAACAAGGATGTTTTCGAATCGGGCTTGGAACAATCGATGAGATTCGCGATCCAAGGAACATGACGTTGTCCTGGGGAAAAAAAAAACAGGTAATCTTTCGCTCACAGAGATCGCGATAACGTGATATGGTAATCAACGTGTTAACATAGCTATATAAATAACTATCGCTATATAAATTGAAGCTACACGAACCTGAATCTCGAGTTATATAGAGCGACTGCTCGCATCGGTCACTTTATCAATCGCTATCCTAAATCAACGATTATCATGAAATTATCAACGTAATATGATAATTATATATCCCTTCGAGAGGAGGAAATATTTAAGCATTTCTCGACCATCGGATTATCGATTCCTTAAATACGTTAAAGCTACGTTATTTAATATGTATAACGTCGCGTGCATGTACACAAGCATATACATATAGGGTGCCTTGAAAATTGCGGATTCTTCGATGCAGTCAAATCTTTCAAGTTCGCTGATCTCTCTTTTTGATTTGCAATGTTAAATAATTTTGATGCGATTATGAGGCTTCTATAAATAAATATCTGTTAAAATTCATCGGACGTTGACTAATCAATAAGATTTATGTATATTATTAAAGTATATACATTCTCTCCGAAGCCTCTAATTCACCAAAATCCTTTAATCTTCGACGACAAATTTAACCGCGTAATTAATAAAACAACCGATCGTTGTTCAAACACAAGAGATACACAATTTTTAAGGTATCCTACACATACACAGAGTAACCCATTTTAATGAATGCTGCAAAATATTTTTTAAATAAAGTGAAGTACAGTATGCTTTATATACTTTGTTTACTTCGACAAGAGTATTATACGGAAAAAAGAGTTGATTATACAAGTAATATTTCACTGCATTAATTATAACAGGATATAATATATGTATATAGACGTAATTGTGTGTGTGTATGTGTCTATATATATATTTATAATCATATTTATATAATCGTATTTATATTTATATTTATAATCGTATTTATATTTGCATTTTGCGTTTGTATTTATATATTTATATTTGTATATTTATATGTTCATTTTTTCATAGTTATATTTATGTTCATATTTATATTTGCATTTATATCCATATTTATATTTATAATTTTACTATGTATATGTAATTTACTATATTGTGTACAACAATGTGTCTGGATAATCGTCGTTCGGGATGGAGAGACATATTTCTCGTGTATCTCTTTCGTGAAAACTGAACCGTTAAAAAAAAAAAAAAATGTCAACTTTTTATGCGTTTATCGTGAGAATGATATAAAGAGTGTAATCAAAAAATGAATGGCGACGAACAAACGATTAATTGAGAAGTCGAAAACGTATAAGAATGAGCGGATTAAAAAAAAAAAAAAAAAAAAAAGATTCACACTCTTGCTCGTCAGTTGCGAATAATCGTGCACTTTATTTATTTTAAAACGCTCGATTAAACTTTCGCAGGTTCAAAGAGAATCCTTATAATAAATCAGCATAATTCTTCCATGTTTCTATATTTCACTTTTCATATATTCAATATTATTATTAATATTATCATTAAGAGTGCCGCTCTCTCTCCCTCTCTCTCTCTCTCTCTCTCTCTCTCTCTCTTCGCGTTCGGTTAATCGATTGACACGTGACGTGAGAAACAAATTCCTTGTTTTTTTTTCTTTTTTTTCTCTTTATTATTAACTCTTGTCTTGCACTCGGCGAAACGTAATTGCATAACTTCCCTAGAATTCACCACACTTTAACCGCAATAAATAATGTGTTACTCGCTTATATACTTAATAATAAGTACTTTTACAATCGGCGGACCTCTCTCGCGCGCCGCACACGAGACGATCCCTCATCGCCGTACCTTCCCTCCTCTTTCAAATACACAAGCAACAAAGACTCCCGAGAGGAGCTACAAACAAATTCTCAGTAATCGCACAGCGGATGTATACGTCTATGTCGTATCTCTACGTGTTCGGCACATAAATAATTCGCCATAAATTGTTCGCTTCCCTCAAAAAAAAAAAAAAAAAAAAAAAAAAGAGAGCCCTTTCTCTCACAGCTCTCTTCGCATACAGCTTTTACTCTCTCGCTAACGAGCTCGAAACGCACGATCGGAAGTGGAATAATAATCTCGATCGAAGGCGCTATAAATAATTCTATAAATGTACGCTCTGTGTGTATATCTATACATGTACGTATATAGAACAAGATATATATATATATATATATGTACATGTATGTTATAGTTTTCGCTATTATTCGCTTGAATATATCTAAAAAAAAAGAAGAAATTAGAGAGACTGACGTCGTCGAGTGTTTTCTCCGTCTTTATTTCATCAACTCCTCTTTCCACGCGAATCAAAACGCGGAAACGAGGTATGCGTAAGTACACGCGCGGTTTGCTTCTGTTACATGATTAACGAGTGTATACTGATCAATATTATTACACGATCAAAGATACCCGGCCCGCCGAGTAACCGATTATAAGACGGTCGGTCAAACCCCAACGCGATAGGTTAACGACTTACAATGATTATAGATATAATCAGTGCGATTACTGATTGCAACATTCGATCGAGTATCAATCCTCATACTTTCTTTTACAGGTAAGACAAATTTTAGAGCGAGAAAGAGAGATATTTCGGATCGCAAAGGCATCTACGCGGGCGACCTGTCTCCCCCTCACATTCAGCAGCGAAATCGAGTTTTGCGGATCATCTAGAGATACGCTAATCGCTTGAGATATGAGAGTGTCGCATCAATTATATGTAAAAAAAAAAAAAAAAAGAAAAGAAACAACATTTATTCGCGAAGCGCGTGTGTTAACGAGATCCTGAGACAATTATAACCGTGAGTATGCGCGACACATATGGTATTAACCCGTTGGCACCTCCAACGCGTGCTCTCGAAATGACTATACTTTCTAGGGAGATGGATGGAAAAGGAAGAGAGACGGGGGGAGGAGGGAAGGCGAGGAGAGGAACGGGGGAGAAGCGTACTATATTTGTTTAATATACTTAACGATATTTACAAAGACCTCGTCAGAGTTTGGTTCGAGCGAACGAGAAAAGGAACATTTTAACGAACAATTGCTCGAGAAACGCAGCTCGGAAGAGATACACAGGACCATTATTATTATTATTATTATTATTATTATTATTATTATTATTAGTATTATTATTATTATTATGCAACAATCGCAGCGTACAATGCACCGGCGCCAGCCGGTGACTCGCAACAATCTCGCTGCGTCGGAAGTGTGTGGAATTATGAGGAACACCCGTATTATGCGAACAATCGCCAACCGGGTTAATACCATCGTGTTTAACGCGACGTCGAGTCCGATCCCTCTACGTTGATTTCGCGGATTCGAGTCGCTATCGAATCCACGATACGAACGATCGAAGGCGCATATCATCGCTCGACGTTGCACCAGTTGATACGTTGCCCAGTTGCACCTCGATCGAACCGAGTCTGTCTACGAATTGCGAATTAACTATGATACAAGTAAGGGGATGGAGATAGAGAGCTGTCACACGTTTACAGTCAACGGAAGAAGTCAACGGATCAATCGCGTTATCTCTTCGCGACACGATTGCTTTCTTCTGTGTTAATTATGTAATAAGCTTTTTCTTCTCTTTTGTCTTTCTGGAACACAATTGGAGAGACCGTAAAGCACGTGTCGATGCACACGAGGACTCGTTCTCACCGAGCCGAGGTGCAACTGGGTTCAAAGATTAGAAGCAAACCAGGACTCGTCCGCACTTGCGTCTTCGTATAATCTCAACAATATCGCCTGTAATATCCGGAGGACGCGTGTGCGGACGACGATTACATTTCGATATAACGTCGACGGTTTCTTCGATTCTTTTTTTTTTTTCCTTTCTTGCCTATCAAAGCTTATCAAAGTGAGAAGAAGGTGAAGAAGTGAAAAGCACGCTGATCTTAGAACTTCCCAGCAGCTCTGGCGGATTTACAAGGCTCGAAAAACGGTGAAAGAATTATTCGCTTACAAATAAATCCTTAGTATGTATCTATGTATATAAATTAATCTGTATCTACAGTATAAAAAACAAGAGTATAATATTAAAGAAGAAAAAGGTAAATTCTCAATCTCAGCAATTTTTTATATATATATATATATGTATATATATGTATATTGACACACACGGACAAGAATATAAACTCTGCGCGGCGTGAAACAATCTGGTCGACACCGTGTCAGCTGTGCGACTCGAAAGTGCGGGAAAGCCTCGATCATAATTTTAACAAATTCCTCTTTCGATCGATCTGGAGTATATTTTTTTTTCAACTAAGAAAAGGTTCGATAGTTTCTTTTCCTTTTCTCTTTTTTTTATGAATTTTAATTCAAAAAAAATTTTCAATGATTTATCAATAATTAATGACGTTAAGAAGAAGAATTAATTATGAACACAAATTTTCACAAATTGCAAAATAATCTTACTTCTAATACAGTTAATTGTGCGAGAGATTTAAGGAATAAAATTTATCTTTTTTCAGAATTTCCATCCGAGATTTAATAACCTAGGTATTAAAGTATATTTATAGAATATATTTAACCACGAGAGAAAAATAGACTCCATATTCATCTCGAAGAGATCGTTGGTAAACCTAAAGTCGAAGATCCCAAGGAAATATCATGTACATTCCCTCTCAGCCAGGATCGTCCCGTGAAACGACCCTCGAGCTATAAGTCGTTCGTTTTCGTTAGTTGAATCGCGTTAAGACATAATCGTCGGAGGTACAGCCACGCGATACTTGTTTTTTTTTTTAATACACTGCGCGAGAGAAATGCGTTTTCAAGTACATAGATACAATATAAGAATCGCATTAATGGCGCATAAAAGTATTCTCGATGCTCCTCTCAGTTAATAAGGGACGGGATGATTCGCGCGATATTTTGCCAATGATGAGCGAAGAAGGGAACAGAAACAAAGTTGAAAATGATAAGATGACGCGAATGATGGCGATAACGAAAATATATATATATATATGTGTGTGTGTTTGTGTGTGTGTATTTATATATATATTGGTGTGTGAATGTATCATTTGTGTGTGTGAGAATTTGCTTTCGAGTCACAATCGGTCATCGTCTGTCTTTTTCTTTTCGAAAACACAAAGTTGTTATCTAATTTCGGATCACAAAATGCAATAAAAAAAAAAAAAAAAAAGAGTCAAAAACGACAGATCAACTGTCATATTAATTGTATGAAGAACTTTATCTCTAAACATTTGCATTGGATTTGGATTAGCTTCTTCGGCAAGAAAAAAGAAAATAAGGTGTAATAGAAATCCGCAAAATTGCAAAAATTATCCAATAGTTAGCTGTATGTTTATCTTCGAGGATTCGCTTCCTTAAAATTAATCGCGATTTTGGGTCGCATTCTTGTCCCTTTTGTGTATATTTAAGCGTGTAATAAGAGAGAGAACAATTATTCGCGATCCTAAGAAAATCATAGAAATGGAAAAATGGCGATGTTGATGAGTGAATTAAATTAGGACGAAATGACATCGTAACGCTATGAATCAATAATGGAGAATGACAATGTATGTTCGCATGTGTACGCCTGTGATCACGTGTGTTTATACGTGCTTGTTTGTGTGTGAATGTGTGTTCGTGTGCGTGCGTGTAACACAAAGGTATACATAACAACAGCGCGTCTTTATTATTTGGCAGTGTAAGGCATATAGAGTGCTTAAGACTAGAATAAGGTGCAGTAAATAGGCCTCTTAAAGCCTGTTTCAAACGAAGTCCTATCATGTATGTATATATATGTATATTATACGGACCTAAAAGAGAGAGAACTCTCTTTGCTTTTACTTATACTCTTTTTTTTTCTTTTCCATCGTTAATTCTCGTAATGTAATGTGTCGTCGATGACGGGGTGTAATAACTTGACTTAGGTACTTCGAAGACTCGAAAATGTTTTCTCTCTTTTTTTTTACTTAACACACTTCTCTCTGCATGTATTCTTTCTTCTTATCATTTTTCTTTCCTCTCTACACTCGATGTGTTTTTCTTTCCTCGCTCTCTCTCTCTCTCTCACCTCTTTCTTTCGCTTTTTCACTCTCTCTTTCTTTCTTTTTCTCTCTCTTTCTCTCCTTCGCAAAAGGGCGGTTGAGAAACAAACATAAACTAAAACTACGAAATACGAGCTACTGACTTCATGGAGATGTGACTTCGTACATACATTACACGCTATTCTCTATTATTTGGCAGCGGTCTTGCACTTAAGAACGTAAAACTTATACGACGAAGTATAATAAACCTATATTGCCAACGTTTATATACGTCGGGATCCGATGGGCGATGGCGTTTCTCGATTATAATCGCGTAATCGAGCATTCGCGAAATCCTATATTTCCCCTCTCTTTGCCTTTTCTTTTTTTTACCCCTTTTCCTTCTTTCTCCTTCCTTTTTGTTCTCTTGCTCTCGAACAACCGTGAGAAGAAACACATTTCGTCGCAATTGTGAGAGATACGGATATCTCTCTACAGTGTGTGTGGTGTGATATTTATAATTATATTTATTTATTAATATATAATATATATATATATATATATATATATATATATATATATATATATATATATATATATATATATATATATATATATATATATATATATATATATATATATATATATATATATATATATATATATATATATATATATATATATATATATATATATATATATATATATATATATATATATATATATATATATATATATAT
>NW_021849963.1:96259-96852 GCF_003651465.1 Formica exsecta
TAATATATTATATTTATTATATATATAGTATATATGTATATACATATATATATATTGCTGAAGCATGTGCGGCAGCGCGTGTGATTACGCCTTTACTGTCAGGATTTCCGTATCGATTTAAGCGTAATAATGGCAATGTCGTGGCGATCGATTCCGTAATCTGGCATTCTTTCGGCAAAGAAGAAGAATTGGTGCGACTTTATACGTAATATTTCTCTAACTTCCTCTCCTCGCTCTTCTCGCCCATTTTCATTTTCCCAGGTTTTATCTCTTTCGCTCCTTCTCTCGATATATATCGCAACATGGTGTAACACGCTACAAAACAATTTACATTTACAGAGACATACCTGCTTTTCGCTTTTGTTCTTCTTCCTCACAAACTCTCTTCTCTCAGTAAGGCACCCCCAGTGCAGAGTATATTCACGGAAGTATTAGAGTAATACAAACTAATGACTAGATCATTCTTAAGTCAAGAGCGCAAGAGAGAGATTGGGAGAGAGCGACAAAGGAAAAGAGAAAGAGTCGTGAAGAGAGAGAAAAAGTAATTTCTCAAAGAGCGAAAAGAAAGAATGATCATTGGAGGAATAACAATA
>NW_021849963.1:97687-110980 GCF_003651465.1 Formica exsecta
TATATATATATTAATACGAAAGAATAGAGAAAGAGAGTAAGAAAGACAGATATATATAGCGATAAAGAGAGAGATCACGGAGCGAGAGAAAGAGCGAGAGAACGAGGGAGAGAGAACGTCCCGCGGCGAAGAAGAAAGAAGATAACCAGAGAAAGAGAGAGCCCGAGGAAGAAACGGCGAAGGGATGAAGGTAAAAGAAGAAAGAAGACGGGGAGTCGTCGATGATTCTACAATTCAAGATATACGCTTCAAAACTACAAATCTTTCCCTTTTTTTCTCTCTTTCTCTCTCTCCCTCTCTCTCCCTTTCAACTTCAATTCCTTTCTCTTTCCTCCTCTCTTTGCTTTCCCTTCCGCGTCCCCAGCTCACGCAGCCGTCGTCGCGCTTCTTCCACACAGCGGTGCGTCAAGGAACGAAAGAATTCTCAACAAACACGCACACGCACACACGATAAAAGAGAGAAACACAAGAGAGAGACACAAGGTGGTACGGTGAGGGAACGTAAGGGAGGCGTACGTAACATAACTCAACTACGTATAGGAGGCAGTGGTGCGTTACTTTGGGGTAATATTTTATAATTGATGTCTTTCTCGCACACGCTGCAGCGGTTTTATCGCGTCGTTCTCGTCGCGAGAATAAAAGGGGGGGCGCCCAACGGAGAGTCAAAGGAACACCCCCCTCTGTTGCAAGCGCGCGCACGCGCGTATTCGTCGAAGCAACTAACAACGGATCCTCCACTCCGCTCCATCCCTCTCCCCGTACCCCCTTTCTCTCGTACAGTTTTTCTCTCCAATTCGCTTCCTGTAAACCCTCTGCTCTTCCGTTGTGAGCGACCAACGGCCACAGGAAGACGACGAGCGCGAGAAGATGTCGAAGACGTCGTCGTCGTCGTCGTTATCGTCGGCCTGCTCGTAGTGACAATAGTAGTAATAGTAGTAGTAGTAGTAGTAATAGTAGTAGTAGTAGTAGGCGTCGCTACTGACGACGCGGCGGCGTCGTCTCTAAACGGCAGTCTCGGTGTGACTGTGACTCGAGAGCCTCTCGACGTCAATCTCCGGTATGGTGAGCTCGTCCGGTATGTTGTCGGCGTACTCGATGCTGCTCGTCTGCGAGAGTCGCTTGCTCAAGGACGACTGCTTCCTCAGTACCTCCGCCAGGGTGGTGCTGCTGTGCTCGCCGTAGCGCGTGTCTAGGCCCTGCCGAAATGCGTTCACTACGCGGATCTGCAAATTGGAAAGCCGGTGACGGTCAGATCAGTCTGGTCTAAATCGGGGGCCGATCGGCGACGACGGCGCGCAGTCAGCGGGATCGTCGCCGATGTGCGAGCGGGGGATAGATGACAGGCACACGCAACAGCAAAGTTGCAGGTTGCCGGCACACGCACTCGAAATATAGATAGGAAAGATGTTCAGGCTCAGAGATTCAAAACGCCGCGAAGATTGCGTATATACATATGTATATAGGATCTTTCAAAGTGACTATCTACTTTGGTGAGATTAGAAATTTTTTTTTTTTTTTGGATTGTTACATACTGGCATAATATGGTGTGTCTATTGTTATACAAATTCATGTATTTATAAAAGTTAATTTCCCTTTCAGTCCCATATCATTGATGATAAATGCAAGAATAATCAAATTAGAGTCCATAAAGTATGCATATTCTTTAAATATATACATATTTTCATGTCTTAAAAATATTTTTTTATATTTCTTATTATTTTGCAAAATATTATAGATAGTCACTTTAGGAATATTCCTGTATGTATACCTACGTATATACGCACAATGAAGATTCCGTACAAATGCGGAAAATAGTCCGCAAAACTGACCGCCCTTATGCTTTACGAGCGTGTTCCTTTTCTCCGTCATTTTTGGAGTCGATCTTTCCCAAGAAATTTAATCTCCTCGCGTTAATTGAAATGAAAACTACCTAATAATAGCAACGATCCAACTAAAATTGTTTCAGATAGAATCGGAAAGAGCAACTCGCAATCAGTCGAGGAACCTTTCGTTAAAGAATAACGCGCCAGTCTTGTGGGACACCCTATACAGATATTAATATGTATAGCAACGGCGGGGGAACGGAATCGAAGGATGAATCGCATATAATCGAAAAAAAAATTCTCTTTCCCATTTGTTTCTTAACCCCATTCTAATTTTTCAAATTTGTCGAATGCTTATTTAGATTAAATTTGATTTAATCAGATCGCATCGACAGTTGTCCTTTACTATTATCCGATTCACCCTTAAGACCCACATTCGCTTTGCATTCCCGCCATTTGAGATACGTAAACAAGACAGTAAGCAGCGATGCCATAAGATGTTACAGAACTAGCGGGGCTTGGCTCGCCCTGCGGAACAAGGCATTATTAGAACACAGAGTTCGGAGCAGCTGCGTCGGTATGGGGATAGGAGAGAGTGGTTTGTGAGAGTTGCATGTAAGAATCCTTTGCGATACTTCGGCATACTTACTTTCAGAGAGAGAGAGAGAGAGATAGATAGATAGATAGAAAGAAAGAGAGAGTGAGAGAACGATCTTTGCGATTCTCCGGAATCATGTGTGGAAGACGTTAAACTTGTTAGGAACGCTTAACACATTGAGGACGGGACTTTAATAAGATTCCTATGTTGAACGCGAGATAAAATTCGCTCGAATAACATCCACTATTGAATTTTGCATAAATATTATCTTTATGCACGGATGCTCTAAAAGATATGATTATAATATGAAAAAAACGGAACGTATATATGTATTTAGTGTGTATTCTTAGTAACTTTGCACAGTATGTGCAAATACATGTTGCTTTGTTCTAATTCATAATACGTACGATTGTAAATCGCCTTAATCTTAGATCTTTATCATTTCTCGGATGTCCGAAAGAATATATAAATTTATGCCCAGTCCGCAAAGTGTTAAGTCTGCAAAATACTGTTTATCACTCTCCTAGCATCAACTTTGATAATTCGAGGCATCCTGTACAGAAGGGAGAAGGGGGGGTGAGCTTAGCAAACGTGGAAATCAATAAAAGTCGATTTCTTCTTAACGAGAATTTGGCGCACACAATTGTCGAGTAATTAAATTTAGGAACTATGTTCTCTTATCGTCAATCCTGATCACGAATTTATAATTACTACATGTTATTATAATTGAATCTAATGCTCTTGTACTCAATTATTCGACAATCAAGAAGCTAAGCGCATTGTAGGTTCATATAGTATCTAATATTTCAGTTGATAAAAATGAGATATATTTAAAAAAAAATGACACTTATAATTTTTCGGTCATTTATGGCACAGTTTTCGCCAAGAAAAAATCGACTTTCAATTGATTGAAAGATACATTTCTGCTGCCGATTACCACTTTTGCAAACTCGTCCCGATGTTCGTCGATCGCTTCTAATCGAGTACCTTGCAATTACGCGGCCTGCAAAAGATGTACCGACGTCGCCGCTCTGCAACTATGCTTGCAACTTGCCGCGAAACACCGCATGCACCCATCGACACTATAGTCATCGGAAAGATCGGAAAAAAAGTATCAAAAAAAAAAGATATCCACAATCGACTCTTCTATCTTTGCGTGTTGTCGACGGCTTGAGGAACGAAGCTGCTGGCTAGTCGAAATTTCGAAACGAATAAAAATAGATAGAACAAAAAGAAGAAAAAGATCGCGTCCTTGTTCTTCTATTGCGAACGCGATATATTGCCAAGCTGAGTCACATGGCTGGCATACATGCGCGGCCAATGATTTACAATTGATGAATTGATGATCAAGAAGCGTCACGTGCGCAATCGATGTCCGCGCATCCGGCGACGAGTTTCCAGGATCTGACAAGTGAATTCCTCCAAAGTTATCTAATTATAAAAAATAAAAATAAAGATTTATTTCGCATATACTCGCGAAAAATTATAACTCGAAAAGAAAGTATGAATTAAATCGAAATAGGAGATGACCTAACTCTGCGAAATTGATTATTTTAGCAAACAAAATTTTTTCAATCTTGGAATATAAAATTTCGACTTATTTTCCAAAGTTAGGAATCTCCAAGAATCAATTTTTTTATAGAACTGTCAAAATATAGTAACTGAATATCACTTGAAGGAAGTCTTGACGAGGCTGGTCACTGATGCCGAAGAACGCGGAACGAATCGATACGTGACATTTATGCGGTTATACAGTGTGCAGTTTCTGTTTCTCTCGTAGCGTCAGAGAAACCTTAATCGACCGAGAGAAAAATAGTAAAAAAGTGAAAGAGAGAAAAGCATATAGAAATAGAACAGATAAATAGACAGACAGACGCGGTTAAAAGAAGCAAGAGGAGAGGAGAGCGATATCGACAAGAGTCTGGATTGCCACTTAATCAAGCAATATGATACATAGTTTGGAAAAGCTCGTTGTATCAACTTCTCCCAGAGAGAAGCGATAGAAAGCGATTCGCGCTTAGATAAGCCTTGAGAATCCTCGAGTCCGAGATATAATCATTATCCTATTAGCATATCAATTAATTAATTCGTACCGGAAGAGAGATAATAATCTCGACGAGCTGAATCTTCGATATTACGGAATAGCTACGGAAAGACGCGTCTCTCGTTGCGAATAACATCGAGATTTTTTGCTCCGCGAGATTATATAACTCTCGATTTCGAACCGACTATCTCGCTAGTTTTGGCTGATGGCTGATCAGTAACGCGCTTCCTTCACTGCGGTCGACGCCGGCCTTATCGCTAGGTTTCTCTACTCGAACGCGGCCGATCATCGGTTGGGATTTTCTCCTTACAGTTACGGCTGACAATCGCAAAAATTTTCCATTGCGATTGTGACCATTACGTAAGACGCGCAACACGCGGACGATTGACGTAGACATTTTTTTCATCCCAACAGTGGAAAACGCCCGTAACTGATCAGACAGATAATTTCATAAAAAATGTATCAATGGTTAAAACGCCATTCAGCGATGATACAAATGCCGACGAGCACATGAAAAGGCGAAAAGGCCAAAGAATATCGACTGCGAGAAAAAGTTCCAATCTTACCTTTTAGCTGCACCCTGTATACACATTTATTTTCGCAAATTAATCGATAATTCGCGATCTTAGAAGAAGCGGTTCCTCGATTAAGAAACCGACCGATGTGCGTCCTAAGCGATGCAATAAAATGCTGCCAGACTCTGGTAGATGTTTCTCGTTTCGAGAAAGTTTCGTATCCGTTATCCCAACAAATCTCCGCATTCTTTCGGAGTCTAAATCCCTACTCGCAAACGCATCGAGAGACTCGATGACGTTCGGACTCACCGTTCGATGATCCACATCCTTTGACGGCGGTTATTTTCTATCGTAATTGTCCCGAATATAGCGAAACGGAACATTAGACATTAAAGTCTCCGACGGAAAATCTGGCAACATAATACGTCCAAGACGCCAGAAAAAAACAGGATCCGCATTTTGTACGGAGTTCGGTCGTCGACGTTTCGTGTGAACGTGAGAGAGTGTATTATACATACAGCAGACCAGGCGGGAGTCATCGGCAAAAAGGACAATACGGCAAGCAACACACGAGGAAAATATCAAGCATCACATGCAACGGTTAAAACGACATACAGTTCGTATATAATACAAAGATTTAAAAAAAAAAGTGGAAAAGGAGATCTATATAGGTTATGATCAGCTGCATGCATTCAGCAAGATCGCGTGCCCAGCAAACGTATGTCAGTGTGTGTGATTCGGCTAGTATCTCAGAGACTCCCCCGAAAAAGCCAGCTTTTTAAGACCGTGGCACACAAAAAAAAATTTAAGCAGTAAGACTTAAGACTTAAGAATTTCATCCATACGGAATTTTCAGCGTTTCTTACGTTTCAATATGGCTGCCTTACTGTTCGACCGTGATTGGTCAATTCGCTTATGTCTTAAGTCTTACTGTTTAAGTTTTTTTTATGTGCCACGGTCTACAGTTGACAGCAGGGGAAAAGGGAGAGTGGGAAGGGGGGGGAGACGAGAGAGAAAAATCTCTTCGTTACCCCAATCTTCGGCTTTCTTTCTTCCTTCCTTCCTTTCTTTCTTGCGTTCTCGAGGCTCGGCCCGGGACGTGCATTCGCACACGTCTTCTTCTAACGGGCGTGGTGTTAATTATCGCCGACACACACACACAACATTCGAAAGAGAATACTTACGCGATGCGAGGGACGTTACCGCCTTCGTATTTCGGCGCGGCCACCTGTACACAGCTAGACCCCGAAGAATGCATCTCGGGACCCCAGGGCCTTGCGCGCGCTTCTCCTTCGCGCGCTCGCAGATACGTGTCTGCATTCTTTTTTTTTTCTTTCTTTTTTTTTCTCTTTGCGTTTGCGTCTGATACGAAACAACATGCACGTTACGCCAAGTAATGCGCACTGCCGATTATACGTATCGCAATATACGGACGACGACTCTCTCAACGGAAAAAGACGGTATGTCGTATCGAGTTTCACGTGGAAGGATGTCAGGGACAAGGATGACAGTTGAAAGGATGAATAGAAAGAGAGAAAGAGAAAGAGAGAGAAAGAAAAACGAAGGAGCTAAGAGGGAAAAGAAAAAGGGAGATAGAGAAAGAAGAGACGACGGAAGAGTAAGAAGTGGTGTCTTCCTAAACAATATTCGGGAGAAAATTTAATCATTATATCGTCCGTCCATGGAATCTTTTTGAAGATAAGAAAAATTTTTTTTGAAGATAAGAAAAAATGACCCTCTTTTGAAATTGATAACTTTTGTATATCCGATAACTCTTTATATATCGCTTTATCGATTTAATGACAAAATATAAATTATGACTGTAAATTATTCTAATTTATAGAAAAATTACAATTTCGCTTATTCAACAAATTTGAAACAAATTTTATTTGTTGCAAAAATATGAAAACAGACTGAATATTTTAATCATCTTTATCGAGAAAACTTTCGTCTCGAACTTTTCTCCTCGTATCTCTCCTATCACGAGAGATACTTTAGTTTATTTTATTTAGCGATTGTGGCGTTACCAGAAAATCGATTGATTGATCGGTAGTGTATAATGACAAATGTGTATTACGTTCCATCGATCTTCGTCGAGTGTCTGAAAGGTTTCTTTTTGGAATAAAGATGATAATATATAGGGGGGAAATGTGATAAGCATGTATATGGAAAAAAGACGCTTCGATAGAGAAAAAAAGAAAAAAAATGTACAGAATGTCGGTCTCTCGTCCACTGGAGAACCACATTCCGTAATTGAAATCTACTCGCCTCGATTGTTAAACATATATTATTTTCGTCACGAGACTTTTCACACAGAATTTGGATTTCGTTGTCCGATCGTTGATTCGGTTCAGATCGCGTCACGATCTATCAAATTACGTGACGACGTAGAATTCAAATCGAGAATAAGTTCTCGTTACAGATTAAATCGAAATCAGAAATTGAGACTGACATACCTCGGCGAGTTCATCTGTCAACACAGCGAGAAAGAAGAAAAAAATATCTCATTCTCTTAGTTACGCATCACGATTATAACAGCGTAGAGATCTCCCTTGGATGTCTGTAGCATCGACGCACGAACTCGGCGAAATAACGTCACTTCTGATTGTAGAAAATACAAGTTTTCCGTTAATATACACGCTATAAAAAATAACACGTGCTGCAATGTATAAATATCCTTCGTGCAAGCAAAGATAGCTGCATTCGAGCAGATTCAATATGTTTCGGACAGACGAGAAATTAATCGCGTGGAGTTAAAGTTCGAATCGTCTGGGACGAAACATTTCGTTTCACATGACGTTTAATTTGTCGCCAGCAAGATGCACAATAAAAGCAACGTGCAAGGCTCGCAATCCCAGGCATCGCGCGATGTCAAAAGGAAAAGACGCATCGCGGTCACCGAAAATTGCAACTACAATGCAACACGGCACACACACGATCGCATATCTATATACATATACACAGCTGTACATCTAATTGCGGTGACAAAAATAAGCGACAATCAAGGTGTGGAGACAAATTTCGCACGTTGTTCTTTTTTTCGCGACCAATTCACGTTTAAAAGGTGCATCGCGTCTCTCTCATGCAATATGTGATCGTATCTAGATGTGATTCGTTACTTTACATGATCGCAAAGAGTCCTAACGAGAGAGCGAGAGAGAGAGAGAGAGAGAAAGAATTATCCTAATGTATAATCAATTCGATTCTTTTCTTTAATAGATCCATGCCCAGCCGTGCCCTGTCGACTCTCACTCGACAGTGGCGATTCATTCTCTGGACCGATCTGAGCGGAGGGAACGAGAAGGATTTTTGGAATGGCGAGATGCGGACGAGGTGGAAACACGTGTACCGAAAGGTAAAAAAAGCGGGATAAACGATCTCGTGATCTCGCGACAAGGATCGAAATCGATAAGCTCAGTTTTCGACGTTACGAATAAGAAAATTTCGTCGAAATGATAACGATCCCTGACCGAGATCGAGGAGCGGAATATAAGTGGGTATGAGATACAGACACACGACGAATACACGATGTTTCATGTAAAGTCACGATAACACAGGACACCGAGAGCTGCGGAGATGAAAGATAGGGAAAAGTTAGAACAAAGCGGAAAGAAACGGACTTGTACCACCAGAGGGCTGATGTAATTTGTAAAAAAAAAAAAAAAAGAGAAGTTCCATTTAACGAAATGAAAAAAATTGTACGCTTATTTTCTAATCGTTTTTGTCAAAATGTCTCTGTTTAATTTGGCTTTCTACCGGGAATATTCTTGAAGCGATTCCTGTATGAGGAATATCTCGCAATTAGAGCGGCGTCTCTTTTCAGCGAGAAAGTAGCTATCTCTATGTCAAATAAATAAAGAAAATTTGTACCAACGAAAGCCCCTATAAGCAACAACGACGCAGCATATAGACTCGGGAATCGCTAATCCTTGCCGCGCTTCAAGCTTGGGATGTCGAGGATTAACACAGACATGTACCTTTCCTTCGTATTGACGTCGAGGGCAGGAAAGGCTGCCCGGTCCAGTAGTACAAGCCGTAATATTATCCTATTGTAGAACAGTATAAAGTAGAAAGCGGGAAGTATACGTAGATAGATAAAACAGAAAGATCAGAGGGAAAGAAGAAGAAAAAAAGAAGAAGAAAAAGAAGAGACGTTACGAAGAGTGAGCATGGGATAAATCCGTATAACTTGTAAGACTCACTATAAGTACAAAGAGTGACTTACAAATTATTGAAATACTCTAATTCCTAGAGTATTCTATGTAAAAAGCAGGAAAGAGAGGAAAAGGGAGGGGAAAAGAGAGGAAAAGGGGAGAGGGAAGATCTTGGTGGGTTGGAGGAGAGAGATCATTAGAATAAGAAGCGTGTAAAAGCAAGAAAGTTAAAAGGCAGCTGCGGGCGAGCAAACAAGCGAGTGACACAGAGAGCGAAAAGGAAGAGATCGAGATAGAAAGAGAGAAACAGAGAAAAAGAAAGAGATAGAGAGAGAGAGAGATAGAGATAGAGCAAGAGAGGAGCGCTTACAGCTTGGTCTGTCGAACTCTTGCTGTAGGGTACCGGTATCAAACGTTCCTGCAACTCGCCACCTATCACCTTCAAGAGTAAAGGATAACATAATGGTTACAACAGAGTGGAACGATCGGATCGCGCGTAATCACTTCTTCAACCCTCAAGCGATGCACTTGCCGGTCACTTTTCACGACGTGAACGATTATTTCGAATTTAATAAATGAATCAAATAATTATCGGCCATAATATTGGCGTAAGGATTAATTCTTTACTCTATCGAGGATATGTCGGGATATGTTAATGATGAGATACCTTGGATTTCGATTGTATAAACGATTGTATAATCCTTATGTCAACATATATACAGACCGATCATTTTTTGTAAAATATACCAATTTCTGTTATTGAATAGAGAGTCTCTAAAGAAACCTTGGATATTTTTCTGTGGATTTTCCTATCCAATAAACACGTCTGAAGAATGCACGTTATTTTAATACTTAACTGGTACAATAGGATTTTACGTCAGATGTGTGAGTGCTTTAAAATTAAATTTCTTCACAATTAAATTCTGTAATGTTGAATTACATTTATTATATACTGTATCTATATACAGCGCGTTGCGATATAAAAAATATAACAAAATGAGAATAAATATATGAGATGTACAAAGTATTATTAATTTTCAAATTAATTTATTTTTAATTTAAAAATAAATAATAATATTTCTTTATTTCTCATATTAAAAAAAGTTTGAAGATATATTCATAGAATTCTTTTCTTCTTTTTTACTAAAAAACTGTCAATGATCTTATATATCCTTTATATTTTTCACCATCTCTTATTTCTTGTTACAATTTCCTCTCATGTGTACCAGTTAAGGATCAAATTATCTTCCACGCGAAACGCGAGCTTGAGGGTTAAGGGTGACGCATTCTCATTGTGGTTTGTCTCATTGAAATGCTGATGTTTGCGGAAGTAATCAGTGTGACTGTGAGAGTAATCGGATCTGATAGTGGTGTTCGCGTCTTCTTGCCGGTTTCGGGACTCTTCCCGCTCGGGAACACGTCGTTTTAGTGAGATATCTTCGCTATTTCTAAAGTTCTTTCGCGAATCGCGAAATTTGAATTTAAATTAGATTGTTGATTAGTAAATTTAAATTAGATTGCTGAGTATTATAGATTATGTTGAGAGTGTGTGTGTGGCCTTTTATTTCTTCTTTCTGTAAACCGAGCCGTGCTCGGATTCATATGACCGGAAGTTAATTTGGAGCCAATTGCACCAATATCGTTCAAAAATCCCATTGCAATATTCTGTATCGTATTAGTAAAATTAGCATTTTGCTCAATAATTAATAATTGACCTGATTAAACAAATTATTAATTATATTAAAGGAATTCGGGGCCTTTAAGATAATTAAAAAAAATTGATTTTTGAATTTTAATTTCTCAAAAACAGAGATATCAAGAAAGAGAGAATTAGTTTTCTATTTTTTTAATTAAGTTCTTTACAAAATAAGCCTAAAAATAAAAAAAAAATTTATAATTACAAAAATAAATTTAAAGATGTCCCGAATCCCTTTAACTCAATTTTTCTTGACAGCAAATTTTTTTATTATAAAATTTAAGAAATCGCGTTTTATATATTTAAATTTCATTGCAAATTGTTTGACACATAACAATTATGTTCTTAAATAATTAAAATGTCAAATCTTAATGAATATTACACTACATCGATTTTGGATCTTTTTCCCTTGACGATATCACGAATAAAACTGTAATTTGAACAAGAATAGAAAATCATCGGTCATCAATTCGGGATTAATTTTTAAGACCGTCGGTGCAATTCGGCCTCGCTGATAAGGGACAAAGTATGAGCGAGAGTGCCGTGCCAAAGTGAATCAATATACAGACAGACAAGCGCAAAGACGTAGAAAGATATACAGAGAGTCGGTATATATAAATCGGCGAGCAGATGGAATTACGAGAAAAGATGTGCACAAAGTTAGTTGTTGCGTGATCGTTCAAAGGTGGAGAAGATGAGATCGATAGTTTATTCGTCGAATATTCCATCGCGCGAGATCCGTCGACTGACAGAAATCGCAACAATCGACATCCCGTCGAAATGCAATGCGCCAATGAAAACATTTCAATTCGAGATTTCCGCAAATAATCTGTTTGAACATGCTTCGATATTATATTAATATAATTAATTATTCTCAAATGATCGGAATTATATCAAAATTATAATTATTGCAATCATCGCAGATTAATTATATTTTCAATCAATATCTTTGAACTAATTTATTTTATATTAAACTCAATGAGACAGAAAAGAGATTAGAAATAATTAAGAATTCAGTATAAATAGATTTCGATTTGCAAACATTATATTTCGACGGGCATTTTAAGTTTATAGTAGAAAGCAACGAAGATATATAACAAGTTACATAATGATGATGATACCATCTCTGTCGTTACCCGCCATTGTGCGTTAGACACGTCAATGAGAGGCATCATCGAGAAGATCATGTGCGTATTAGTAGTCATAGTGTGGATCAGGAGAGAGTTAGTAGAGACACATTGTTGGATTTAAAGAGTAAGTAGAGATCGCTGTCGGTCAATCGAAGAATCGACTGCGACGTCCTGTTGTATTTGTCTCGCGTATGCCACTAATGCGGATCAATAATATACAGGTCGCGCATAGATTAGGCTCGAAGGTGATGGATATCGCCTTGGCAAACAGTCGTTGCTGGTGGTCGCATCAAGAGATTCTTTTTGTCTGTATCGCGCGCGATAATCGAACGGTGTCCTATTCTCCAAACTAATTATTCGAAACTAATCATCGGACGAGATACTTTTCTCGCGATCTATGTATAAATCGATCGCAATATATACTTTCTCGCGATTAGCGTATCTTCTAGCTGGCCTGAAAGCGGTCAAGTCGGGAAAAGGAGCATGCGTCGTTCGAGAATGTTTTCAAACGTGTTTGAACGATCGAATAGGAAGATCGAGAACAATAGCGTGATGTGGGAAAAGAGGAGAGAGGATATCGTGATTCGATAGTCAATTCGGATCGCGAGAGAGAAAGAGACAGAGAAAAAGATATATATATATATATATATATATATATATATAGACACAGAAAGAAAGAGAGAAAGATTGATTCAGCAACAAGCCAAGCGTGGAAAAGATTTTGTATCGCTTTATTGACCAAGTCGATCATTGTGCAGCTTTTGTTTCGTTTCCTTTCTTTTTTCGTTTTCCTTTTTCGTGAACACGTAATTACGAGTCGAGAGAGAAAAAAAGAGTTCTTCTTTGGCGGGACCGATGGCCTCCGGTCCCCGCGTTTCGCACACACACGTTTTATTTTCTATTTCCCTTCTCTTCCATTCATCTTCTACCATTTTCGAACTTCAAATCCCGTCTCTTTTTTTTTTTCGTTTTCCTTTCTACTTCCCTTCAATCAGCGTCGCGCAGGAGAGGCTAAAAGCGATTCGCACGATTCATCGACGATTCGATGTACCTCGTTTGCTTTTAGGAGCGGAGGGGGTGGTAAAACGATAATACGAGAGAAGGTAGAAAAGCGAAGGGGGAAGGGAGGGTGGAGGGGGAAAGGAAAGAGAGGATGAGAGAGCGAACGAGCATACAAGAGAAATCCGAAAATACCACCCTCTCCGCTGATCTCCTTCTATCGGACTTGTTATTTGATTAACGTGTCTTAAACTTTATTTTATATAATAACAATAATAATAATTAATAATATTAATAATAATAATAATATATTCCCTATTCACATATCATTAAA
>NW_021849963.1:112205-143994 GCF_003651465.1 Formica exsecta
ATATATATATATATATGCTCTTAGAGTTTGTTTTTTTTCCTCACAGTAACAGACTAATATTATGCGTCGATATTAAAAACCAGGATGTCTTCTCTCGTTTGCTACAAATCGCGATTCAATACGGGCTTAGGTGTACACACCTAAGTTTTCACGACACGCGCGCGTACTTTTATCACCGCGAGTCGTGATTACGCACGGATTACGCACTCGCGCACAAGCGACGCCGTTCGTGAATGAGATTCTTCGTTTATCGCATCGGCCGAAGGGGAATCACCGATTACCATTATATCGGGATCCGCAAAAGATCTCGCCGGAAGTAGTGACCGACGTATCGCGTCCGAACATACGCGGATTCGCGTCGCTTTGCGAGCATGTTTACGCCTCGTGAGGCCCATAATACGCTTGTCGTGAGCGCAAATTTGTACGGATACATTAACTAATTAGTGCTCGCAATTTATTAATTCTTTTAGCGTCTTTATTTTTGTTTGATCACATATAATATATATCAATTAATATAACAAATTATATTTTTTATATATTATATATATTAAACAAAAGAAAATTGCATGAAATAGAAAATCTGATTTAAAATGAAAATTAAAGCTGTTGGATTAATAATCTGTTGGATTAATAATGGAATTACTGTAGTGAATTTATATTGCTGTATAAAAAATTTTCGAGATCGCCACGACTAATTAATGCGCGCGGCAAATCATTGTACGAGACATGTAATACGGACCTTACGTGGCTGCAAGAGCGAACAGAATTCTATTCTCGATGCTACTGAAGTAATTGGGGAGTGTCAAGATTCGATTTATCACCCACGTCGTAAGGACCGTCCGCCGATGCGCCGAGAAAACTTCTCAAAGTTCGAAAGCGAGTTTAGAAAGATCACCTCATCTTCATTTCCTTTACAATCCCACGAGTTTCGACAACTTAAATGGAATCTCCTCCTATAAATATGAAGTCACGTATTCTAGAATAGAATAGATTTTAATATTTTCCTTCATGAGAATAAAGGATTTCTACAAAGTACAATTTAAATGGCAAATGGTCTCAAGTTGTAAGAATTGACATTTTATAATCTATTAATTAAAAGTTTCCGTAGCCACGAGTTATTTTCCATATAAACCGCGCGGATCTTTTACCGATAAGAATTTTATCATTAAAATTTATCATTCATCATATTTAGAATTCAAAGATATATTAGATGTTCTATGATTTTTTATTCTTATTCGATTTTCAACTTTCGCGATTTATTTTTTTTTTTATTCCAAAATTTAGTACAATTACTATATTACTTGTACTATACGGTGCGTAGCTATTAAATTTTCAATTTCGCGATCTAAATAATTATCGATCCGATCGAAAAAACTCGTCCGTTCAGCGGGGGCCCTTACGTCGCGTTATTTTAAGATGGCAGCTGAAACGTCGCAACCAGGAGAAGACCTAACAACTAAGTTTTCACAGCTCTTTCTAGTTCTGTATCTTTTGTATCTTTATTTAAATTTTTCTCGACGTGTGTTCAACGCGCTGGCAGTAGCAGACACATTTAAAAATCAATGACAATTAGTCGCAAAAATGATCTCGGTACGATATGTAATTAAGTGACCGATTTAAAATAAACAAGAGAAAAGAAAAGAAAAGAAAGAAAAAACAATTCTCGGCTACCACGTTTCATCTTTCGACGATCGAACTTCGCGTATCTCGTCGATCTTGGAACGAAAAGTGGGAAAAAGTGAGAGGGAGGGACAATCGAAGTAACTACGATGTTAATCGCATTAATTTATAATAATAAAAAAATCATATTTTCTTAATAACTTAATATAACGAATATTAAATCAAAAATTTTTGATGCACTATCATTACTTTTAACAATTTCGATAATTGTAACAATGCAAAATCTCTCGCATTGTTACGATTAATCAAATATTATAATCTTTTACCCCGATTATCCCTGTAGAATAAGTTTTTCCGTTTCTCGAGTCACTTTAAATCAGCGAGAAAGAACAACGAAAGGATAAATAGACCAAGGAGAGTAGATAACGAGATCCGATGATTAAGTACATTTCTTCAACCATAGGCGACGAACCATTTTCCTCTACGCGGGTACATGGAGCGTGGGGGAAAAAGGTACCAGCGGGAATTGAAATCGACATCATTTCGACGAAGAGTCGACATTTTTCTCGACGTGAAAAAATACATCTCGAATATCGTCGCGGATAGAGACGAGAAAAGATATAAAGCACCGTCGGGATTTTATAAGTTACATATATATCGGAATTACACATCGGTTTCAATTTCCACGGGTATGAACTCAAATCGCGTTGACGATTCCCTAGAATGCCGGTCGACGACGATTGTACGGTCGACGCGTTCGTTAGAGAAAGCGCACATTCGCGGGCCCTAAATTTTTACTTTTACAGGATTCATAAATAAAAGAGAAAAGTAACAAGAAAGAGAGATAGAGAGAGAGAGAGAGAGAGAGTATACGTAAAAATTGAATAAAACTTACATTATACAATATCGAGAGCGATAGCGCTCCTCCGTCTCTCCGTCCGTAACGACATCGTCGCTGCGTACTTATATATTTGCCGCTCGATCACACACTCGACGCTGTCGCTCGGCAAAGGAGAATATCGGTAACGAACCGTCCTATATATAATTCGCGGTCACAATTATTAATTTCCTTCCTCGTCGGTAGAATATTCAGACAAACGTTTTCTCTTTTTGTCTTATTTCTTCTTTTTTTTTTTTCACTCGAACGAAAAAGTGGGGACGGGATTCTCTATCGGACGACGATTTTCCAACACTCTGAGCCCCCGCGATTCGTCTCGAGCAGTCGAGAGATGTAGAGAAAGAGAAAGAGGTGAAGTGAGAGATAGAGATCGGATCCTATCTGTCAAGATCGTTGGCAGAATTCGGTTTTCTCGAGATAGGCAAGAAGAGATAGAGAGACGATAGAGAGAGAGAGAAAAAGAGAGAGGGGGATGAATGATACTTGAGGGTAGTCACAAAATTAAGGAAGATATATCGAGAAGAAAGGATTCGAGGCGGAGGACTCGTGACCGGGATCAGAACTATCATGGAGTGATCTCATTTGGTCCCACGTGTAAATAGATTCCATTTTTTTTTAACGCAATAGCATAAATAATATAATAGTATAAATAAAATAGCAAGAACTCGTTTTTCGATCTATTCTCGACAACATCACATTTTTAGAACATTTCTTTTCTCAATACAATCGGCAAATAATCATAAATTTTGATATTAATTTTTGAAATTTATATATTTAAAAGCAAAAAAGGGAGAAATTTGACAAAAAATTATTTATGATTGATAATTAAATAATGTACTGTATCCAAATTTACAAAAGAGGATTTCGCGCGTTTCCCATTCAGTTTCAATCTCAAAATTCAATATTTCGTAATACTTTCTATTTCAGATACCGTAGAACTGAGCCCGCTCACGAAAACGACGATAAAGTCGCGAGAATAGAAGAAACCGAGAGGAATAGTATTGGAGTATATCTGTAAGTACATTCAGCCCCGAGACGGGAAAGACGTCGTTTCACGTCGTATATATGTATATGTGGGAAGATTTGTAATAAATAGATCTCTCGGATATCCTTTTCGATTGTCGATCGCGATCGAGCGGTAGTCTCGCTTGAGCGGCGCCGAAACGCGCGTCTTTTTTATCCGAACAGGGATGGAAGGTCGTTTCTTTTGTTAGTCGCACTCGCGAAAAGCACTTACAAGTGTTAGTTCGCGAGGATTTATCTCAATAGAGGTAGATTGTCCCTGATGACGTCATCGTCATCCTCGACGACCCAGGTCGGATCGTCATTAGTTATATCGCGCGAACAGACACATTCACATCCAATGCCAAACAGGCAAGCAAACGAGTGACAGATGATTATTACTGACTATCAAATTGGCGAACATTGAAGAAAAAGTGACACAATTCCAGAAAAAAGAAATAAATTTAACAATTGAACAAACTCATTTCTCGCATACTTTTTGTAAAATTGCAACACTGACAATGAGAGAGAGAGAAAAAAAAAAGATGTAAATTTATAAAAAATATTTTATCCTTAATAATTTTACGTAATAATAATTTTGAATGTCTATTATTAAAATTATTGCAATATAATATAGCTGTCTTATTTCTTTACAAAAAAAAGACGGAAAATATAGCTTACTTTCATTTATAGCTCGTTTCTCTCATTCTTCAGAATTTTGTCATGTAAAAAGTGCACATGAAGAGTTAATTAGCTTTAACTTTTACTTATTTTTTTATCACCAATTATTGGTCAGTAGATAAATAAATAAATAAGTATATATATAAGTAAATAGATAAATATATAAAGTAAACAATTGTACGAGAGATTAATTGATAAGCGGACAAGCATTTAAGCGTTGTCTACATTTGTCAAGTATACGGATAAAATACTATTTTCATGTACGAATATTGGCATACAATCGTCATTCTTCGGAAATAATCGATTTAATCGTTTAATAATTAATATCAGATTTCGCATTATATATATATATATATATATATATACGCGGGCTGCAACGGTTTATCGTTCAAAAAAATGTTGGCGAAGACCGCGGCGCGTTGATATAGGCGACACGACGTGGGAGAGTGGGACACGCGTTTCATGTACCGTGAAATATAGTGAAAGCGGCGAGCGACGTCTGGGACGATCGCGTGTGACGATCATTAGTTAGCGATCGCATCAGCACGAGAGAGAAGCTGGGCTGCTGGGCAGCACATCGTATTTCTGCGACGATATCCGCGTTGTGTTTGCGTCTCGCTGCGACAGTAGGACCGTCGTCGTTGAGAAACTGCCGCATTCCGTGATCAGGTGATGTACGGCGTCCTCGTACAACGTCGTTTTACGTGACAATAATTCGCCCGTCCTCGAGACGGCGAACGCGATCAGCTGTTGTGATTGTTTCGTGTACGTCTAATATCTAATAATCCGAGGATGCTCGTCTCGCGGGATATAATTCCGTGACAAATATAATAACGTCAATTTCGCGATACGGATACGCGAAAAGTGAAAATTCGACATAACCGGAGTTAAAAATGTTTGTCAAACGTGATTTTTTTTTTTTAAAGCTTAACGCGCACCTAGAATTATGTGCATGAGATAAGGTTGAATGTCGAAGATTATGACGGACAGCGTAAAGATCTATCGATGTTTGTGCAACTCTGGGGTGCACCGTCTCGTTCGTCATGTACACATGATTATCCGAGTTCATGCGTTCTGTTATCGTCCGCGGTGAGCAAACGACGACGAGCGCGGAAGGGAGCTCTCCGCCGCGAGGAGATCGGCGAACGCAATCCTCGTCGTTTGTAACCGGCACCGATCTACAGGGGATGCCTAGCCTACACTCGCTCGTCGTAAGACGAGCTCCGCTAACTGATATGGGTACCGCGACAAGTTCGGTGACTTCCGTCAATCCGCCCACCAAGATCGCGGTTAATTCCAAGAAGATCGACAAGGCTAAATTTAGCGGCATCAAGCTACCTCTGATACGCAAGGAAGCCAGCGTGGTGAATCTCTCCTTGACAGAGAGAAATGCGCTTGGTAAAGAGGTAGACGCGCCCCTCCTGCGACCTGAAAGCAGCGCAAGCCTGGAAGCACGAGGTGGCAGCTGGATGAGCCTGGGTCCTGGCGCCCTGAGAAAATGCGAAACCGCTGTGGGATTAAGTACCTCAGCTCTGGAAGGAAGACCGATAAATCGTAGTAGAGTATGCTCTCGCTGTTCCAGTTTGTTATCCCTGGCATCTAGCTCACGTTACAGCTTGGCTGCTGGTAATTTCGTTCCTGCAGGTTCGCAACAAACAATTGGACGAATATTTTGTAAATTATGTCTTGTCGATATCTCTCTCTCCAAAACATTTAAGATTGAGGGATGCGGTTGTTCCTATTGTAAAGATGTAAGTCAAAATTTCTATAAGGAATTATTTTTTGACAAAACATAGAAAATCTTAATTTCAAAAAATTCTTGACAAACATCCCGTAATAACACTCTCTTGAAAATTAATGAATTACTTAAGATTAATAAAAATATGTGCGATGTCAGTGACATCGAATATCAATCTGAAAGTTTACGTATTAATTGAGTAACGTTAATTATTTTAAAAAATATTCGAAAGCATCGTTTCGCAAGATTGTGCAGCGCAATGACATATCGTTAGATATTCATTTCTTTTTTCCATAGGGGTTGCGTCGCAGCCCATATCACCGTCGTTCAACAAACTCCAGAATGCTATCCTAAGGGGGGAAAATAGTACTTTCACCCGGTACACTGGTCGAATACGGGAAAAAAGCGATAGAAAAAGCGGGACCCCTGTATATATCATACTCGACAGTGTATAACCCATGCACGAAGAACGTGCCATTCGCAAACCATTCGCGATACTTCGCGGAGCAGAATCTCCCCGTCTCTTCGCAACCGTCCCTCCTCTTCCTTGCCTTCCATCCCACCCCAACGATACGACGCGCGTGTTAAGTACACGGTAGCCTTCGGTTTTATTTATATAAGCAGCAGCCCGCGATTTGCGAATGTTGCGCCCTTATTCGTGTGTATGCGGGCGTATCTTAAATTGGCGCGCTGCGATTTCTTTGAGATCAGATCAGATCCGCCGTCCCCGTTGAGCGAGTGGTAAGAAGTTTCCGGCAGAGGGGCAGAGGAAAAAGAGAGAGAGGGATCGAAGAGAAAAAAAGGTACTTGAGGGTATGACCGATACGAGCAAAATACGCGGTAAGTACATCTTTGGGAAAAAGTGACGAAAATAGAGACGGATGATAATTGATCCTAAAAGAAGAAAAGGAACAGAGATAAAACGCATAAACGCATGTTACTCTCCCTCGCCTCACGGATCGAGCGAGACGAGATTGCAGGATCTCGAGCGAGATCCCGCGGTGCATATGAAACCGCAGGAGGAATATATATACAAGTTCCTCTACATGGTAGAGGAAAAAAAGTGACAAAGGGAAAGATATTGGAATAAGAGACATCAAATCGAAGGACAGACAGACAGATATGTAATGAGGAGAGAGAAAGTTAAATGATAAAACTTTGGATAAATCAAAGATGATAAAACTGATAGGAAAAAAAAAAAGAAAAGAAAAAGGGATGGAAGGGAATGGAATGATATGCAGAGAAGAAAGAAAAGTCTTTAAATGCTGGTCTCGTGCACGAGTTTGGTCAGCTCCGGTAGAACCAAATTGTTGGAGCTCAGAAGCAGGGAATTTCCGGTGTTGTCTCTATTACTGCTCATCTGCACCATATGATTGGGGCTCAGGGGCTGATTGAGGGCGTTACTAGTGGGGGATCTGTTATCGGTGATGGTAGTATTGGTAGTGGTGTAATGATGATTGTACGCGTTGGCCGGCCCGGTCACACTCAGCAACAACGGCGAGGCGGAGCTGTTGAGGGACTGTTGCATCCTGGAGGATCCTCTGTAGTTTGTCTCGTAATCCTGATTCATCATCGGCTCGGCACTTCTATTAGAGGACTTGTAGGCGGCGTTCTGCGCGTTGGTGGTGGTGTTTGTCGAGTCTTCGTCAATGTATGTGAAGTCAGAGAGTGGTCGGGGCCCGGTGTGGCTGCGTGAACTGCGCATACTGTGTAAGCTGTGTAAACTATGGACAGAGCGACGCTCCTCCAGATCTTCCAGAGTCGACTTGAACGCTCTGATTACTCGAAGCTGCAAAAACAGGGAAGGACGTTCTATCAGGAAGCGAGGAGGCAAGCCAGCAACATACAAGCACGCCGTATATTCGTTTTTTTTTCTTTTTCGCGCAGAAGTGTGTTATAATATGGTGTGTTCCCCTTTTCTTTATTCAGTGTCCCCCGAGTGTCGACGTTCTGGTCTTGTCGTTGTTCTTGTAGCTGTTGTGTTTTTATGGATATATAGATTGCGTTTTTTGCTTAATTTATATATGTAAATTTTTTTATATTTACTTCTTTAATCGCAAATATTTCTTTTCTTTTTGTACGTCTGTGACGTGAGTATCTTCGCTTGTCGACTTGGTTGCATTTCACCCGAATTCGTGAGCTAAATAGAACCGGATCGATTTAATGTACGGGGGGATATATATAAGACACTTTGTGATTTCTTTCGATTTCCTCCAACGATCTCGCTGTATCACCGGCTATCGTGTAATGCAAGCTAGAAATACAGACTCGATTACCGGTATCACATGCGCACAATCTCTACTTCACTTTTATGCGTACCTACCTACACGGCTTCGTTTGGGGTTCGTGATGGAGTGATCATCGGATCGGGGACCAACACGATTGAATGTGGACGATGCGCGGATGTCCTCGCAGACAAGACAGCCTCCCTTCGTTCATTCTCGGATAAAGATGTTAAGGACGCTAATAACGAGCGTCATCTCTTCCTATCTAAGATTGGCTTGAGAGGGAAATCGCAAACGAGGAGTAGATCATAGCAACTATCTAGATACTTAGTAATGGCGAATGGGATTTATTAATCCGATATTCGATTTTAACAATATCGGTCAATATCAGTTAAATTTTTAATAAATTACTTCAACCAGATTTAAAGTCAATTCATGTCGATAAAGTCAATTCATATCATTCCCTTAAAGGAAACGAAAAAATGCTAATAGTTTTTTAATAACATAATTTTTATAATAAAATTAATAAATCGACAAAAAGAACTTTTTACAGAACATGCTGGATCAACTACCCCTCGTTAGTGATTGCTCTGCAATCTATTTTCAACGCCAAAGAAAAACGAGCAGGGATTCGCGACTGCGGGAATGCCAATCGCGGGGGTTCAAACGGAATACGCAATAGTTACCCAATTAGGAATGGTCCGCAACAGTCCTGAACCGTTCGCGAGCGAGTCTGCCGAAGCATTCGCACGCTTGTAACCGCTCCTCTACGGCTTGGAGAGTATAATAAGGGGTAAGACAGAAGTTCAGAAACAGAGACAGATATAGTGTGATTGGTAATGTTGGTGTAGTACAAGTAATAGTAAAGCAAAGGAGCACTAAAACGGAAATACGGTACGATACACGTTCGTGACACAGAAAGACAGGGTGGATCACAGTTGCTTCTCCTAAGTACAATATAATCCTCCTATAGTATTAGTTTCACGCATGTAGTTAGTTTTGGCACACAACGTGTTTTGGTTTCTCAACACTTAACGTTCCTCTACTGTAAATACGTAACAGGTCTTATACGCTGTGATCAGACATGTTCTGTTGCTAGATATATGTAGAAACGATTCAGAATAGATTTTAAAACAGTCTCTCGTCGTTTTCGCGATAGAGAGTTCGCGTTTAATATAATACTCTCGAATGCTCTCAAAGAGAAATTGCAGTCAAGGCCAAATCAGAAAGAAATACTTGAGAAACCGAAGATTCCATTTGGAGAGATAACAAAATCGAAATAAGGAGTGCAAATCATTTCAGAGAAATAATTTCAGGATAAATTTTGAATCGAATCGGAGGTTTCGATCTGGCTCTGACTTTTCCGATATCGAAGAGATGCGTAAAAGGTTTTCTTTATCAATGGTCGCGATAGTAATAACGAAAAATGCATGCCAACACTCGCGTGACATTTGCTCGATCGACGAGATACGTTTATTGTTTTTTTTTTCTTTCCACAACACAAATCACATGGTATAACGTGTTAGATCCTCTAATTGGCACTCGATACGAAACAACGGCGGTGTTAGACCTCGGGCAAACAGAAAATAAGGGCGATGCATAAATTGGCCAACCGTGCACACACACACGCACGCACACACACGCACTAACAAAGATGGGAATAGAGGAGCTCAAATCGGGTACGACGATGGTTGTTCCCTTTCGTGGTTAAACAGAAATAATTCTAATTAAATACTATCTCCTATATTTTTCCAAAATATTATCTATTTACTTCAATACAGTTGTTTAACATAGCCACGAAAGGATCGTCCCCTGTCGGTGTCCGCTCGCCGACTCTGTCGTTCGAGAGAGGCTCCGGACGACCGACTGCGAGATGTTGAGTATTATTGAATCGAGAGCGACCGAGTGAGAATTAAGCAGACATATTAGAAGACTCAAAGGTAAGAAATTGCGATAAGATCCTTGAATTCATTCGTCGATTATTTTAGAAAAAGTTTTGCACGTGATAAATAAAAATTCCGAGTAAACGAATAATGAATGAATAAATAAATAAACGCGCACAAAGAGTAGATTATAATCTACTCTTTGTGCGCGTTTAGCGGCTATAGCTGATCTCATCAATGGATGCGAATTCAATTGAAGCTTCCACGAAACGAGATTTCTTCTCAAAGAGACCCGTTCACACGATTCGGTCTTTGATAATCCGTCTATTCTCGGATCTATAGCAACGCATTTAGGATTAAGGATACCGCCGATACGTAAGAGAAAGAAGGAAGTGCGCACGATGCAGCAATGCTACTTCATTCAAGTTTGCAACCCTTCCTCCTACATCATCATAATAAAGCAACACCATCGAGATCTATGACTGACACGTTACCTCAATCCTCGAGGGTTCCTACAAACCTCGATCTCTGACCTAAAAGGAAGTCAAAATCGACGCGCAAGCCATCCCTAGCACGAAGGAAAAGGATATAGTTTGATCGATGCTGGTAGTGGCGGAGAAAGCGTTTTTTCGGAGGATTTTAATTGGTTTTGAGGTGAAAAACCAAACTTCTTAGTGTCGTATACTCGCGCTGATGAAAGTCAGCGACCTCTATCGTTATAAAAAGAAAAAAAAAAAAAAAAGAAAAATGCACGTCGGTTAGAAGGAAAAAGTGTACGCGAACGACACTTTAAAAAAGTTCCGCAAAAAACCGACACAAACAAATTGCGTCGAGGTTTACACACGAAGGAAGGGGGTGGGGGAGCCAACGATGATGGATACGCAAAAACACACAGCACACCCAGACACTATACTACTGAGAAACAGAAAGCGCGGGTGGGCCGGTGGATCTGCCGGGCAATATCGCGGTCCCCGATAAACGGGGGAGGGTCCACCGGCCGCAACCCACACCCCCCCGCTACACAAAGAAAACACATTAGTGTGACACTTCGTTCAATGTAATCATATCCGTGCATATCTCGAATCGTCGCCGCCGTGACATCGCACCGAGACACTCCTCGGGAAAACGAGAGAGCGTCCACATATCGTCGTCACGACGATACTCGTCGTCGTCGTCGTCATTGTAATCATTTAATCATTATCAAAATCCTCGTTAAGTAAGAGAGTCTCCATCTTTACAAGGATCGATTCAAGAGCGATCCAAGGTAGAGATCGTAAAAGAGTTAGAGTCTCGAAAGGTTCAACTTTTGATGTCACAAACGCGCAGAGAAAATACCTCTTTACGTCGTTAGGTTAGGTCAAAAAAAAAAGAAAATTAAAATACTTTATATTATAAATATATATAATATTAAAATATTTTTCATTGTATATGTTCGTGTGTGTATGTGTGATAGACGTAGAGATCATATTTCTGCGCGTTTATGGCATAAGAATCTGAACTCGACGAAATCATGGTAAAATTCAGATAGAGGGAGAAATAGAGAGAGAGAGAGATAGAGAGAAAGAGAGAGAGAGAAAGAGAGACCAAGAGACGGCGAGACATTCCATCGTGCACGCGCACGTGTTACGCACGTCGACGATCCGTCGTGAATGACGATATATAGTAAGGTACAATATATATAATATATGCGGTACAACACGCGTACTGGCGGGTTCTGATGTTTGTAACAACGTATTATATATGTACGGCAGGCGATCATCTACATGAGCTACGTACTTGTTTGTACTCCGACAGGATAAGTGTGGCGGCGGGCAAAAGAATCTGCCGCCCCCTTATACCTCAGTCTCTCGAATGGGTTCCGCTGGCTAACAAACCACAAATTATAACCATCAGTCTCGTTTCTCGCTTTTTTCACTTTCGCTAATCATACACTACGTTTCATTTAGCACACCCGGACTCTTTCTGCCGCGCGGATTGCATAGGCGTTCGCTAATGATTCCCCTCCGCGCGTTTTCTCCATTTTCGTCTCTAGTGTGTGTGTCTAGGTATCTTTTCTTATTTCCCCCCCACCCCTCGTGTCGACGGATGAATTGACACGTGGCGCGCAAATCTCTCTCGTTTTTTTTCACGTTTCTTTTTTTTTCTCACTGCTTTTCACGCCACAAATCTCCTCGTGCAAAAAGCAGAGGCGATTTCTCTCTCGAACAAGAAAAAAAGAAAGAGAGAGAAAAATTTTGCGAGAGATCGAAAGAGGAGCACGACTGAAGTCGTGGAACACGAAGAGGTGCACGTCGTTATCACGATTCGAGTGTCGCATTGTACAAGCAATTTAAACGTTACGTGGAATTAACGACTGTTTTAGATCGCTAAAAAGGCCGTCATTGATCAGACACTATTTCCGATAAATTGACAAAGGATAAAATCTATGTCCAATAGTTTCTGATTTTTTTAAATATTCAAGATTATAATTGTTCTTCCCTTTTATTCTTCTATCAAATAGTCTAGTATTACAAATAAGGATGTTAAGGCAAAATTGACTGCTGACTAAATAAAAGTTAATAAAAGATAAGTTAAATTCATCAGACTTGCGGTCATTTTGACAGTTGTCGAGCGATATTCTAATCAAGAAGAGGCACCAAGATCCGTGTTGGCCATTGACTCCAGTCGTTCAAATAATCGAAAAGAGAGAGAGAGAAAAAGAGAGAGAGAGAGAGAGAGAGATAATCAATCGGAATCAAGCGCCGCTTTAAATTCTGAAGAACAGATAATGGGTGTCGTCGATAAAATTGATTGACGCGTTTGATGGCAATTCGAATAGCGAGAAAAAAAGTTCGACGTATAAGTTTAAAAAAGGATGTATAGGAGAGAAAACTGTGTGAGACTCGACGATCGAAAATGCGAAAATTCGAAACACGTAACTGCGAGACAAATGCGTATACAAAAAAAAAAAAAAAAAAAAAAAAAAAAGCCGTCGCGTTTTTCGGTGTTTTCCGAGCGTTATCGCTCACGTCGATATAGAACGCACAATGCAATATATATGAATATACATATAGGTATACATACACATTGTTGTACGTTGAAACGCACAATAATAAACATGGCACACGCGCGCACACATCGATATACAACGTACGGTAATAACATCGTACATCACGTGTTAATCATCACAGCAATGCTCACACTGCAATAATTAAAAACGGAAAGAAAATGTGAGACGGGAAAAGCGAATATACCCGTCGCGTGTATAGTTAGGTGGAGAAAAGCCGGCCGACCGGGCGAGTCGTACGCCGGAAATAAAGAAAAAGAAAGACAAAGATGATGCTCACACACACACACACACACACACACACACACGCACGCACAAGAAAGCGAAACATAGATCCAGAAAAAAAATATAAAGACTTGTCGAATGTTTAACAGAGGCTAATGTGTTTAGTAAGCCGTTCCTTGGAACGTTAATTAACGTTAACTGGGGTTCAACTGATCCTCCGCGTCTCCTTCCGAAGACGCAGAACCGGAGAGAACCAGAAGTAAGAACCAGCGAAATACCTACGACTATGGGATTGGACTCGACTAAGGAATCACCGAAACCTCAGTCAATTTTAACTAACATTTCCGGGAACAGCGCTGCATCGAGAAACGAATAGCACACACCGCAGTTAGCGCCGTACACATCTCTGATCACGTCACTCCGAAAGCTGCGCGGCTCGTCCTCGACCTCTCTGTTCGGTCAATTGACGAGCGTCTTCGAGAAACGCACACATACACGTACATGCAACACTTTAGAGAGGAAAGTGTGTAGAAAAGACAAAAAGAAAAAGAAAAAGGAAAAAAAGAAGAGAAAAAAGAAAAGAAAGAGAGAAGAGAAAAAATAAATAAAATAGAAAAGACACGCAAAAACAAAAAGTGACACGATGGAGAGAGAGAGAGAGAGAGACAATCGAGAGAAAAGCGTATGACGGCAGCCAAAACGGTCGTAATCGTAATAACGTCCATCGAACGCCATCAAAGCCATGTGTCTCTCGCGGGCTGCGACAACAACGATAGCGTGTGGTCCAATCCACACCGCGTATGGGGTGGTTGGTTGGTTGTTTCGTTGTCACGCGTGAACGGGAGCGTGTAGTATTTACCGAACATGCGCCCCATTATATTAAGCGGTTCTCGTTTCACAGAGACACAGAGGACGAATTGTAACACCGGGAGAAGCAAGATATACACGATCGGATACGCGCGATCGTATCCCGCGACACAGAAAGACAGGTGTAATAGTGATACAAGAAAAAAGAGAAAAAAAAAACAACAGGAGCGTTATTGTTAGCTGCCGCAATGGCGTAATGGCAATGCAAATTGCTCGACGCCACAATATATATATATATATATACACAGATTAATAATATATATATGTATATACTGGCTGCTGATTTTCGCTTTTTTTTTTTTTAATTTGTGGAGAATAATTTAAAATCAACCACAAAGATGGGTGTGTCGCATATATATATAGTAATAATATATAAATATATATATATATAATAAGCACACGGGCGAAAAATATTAATCGAGACTCGCAGTCCGCAAGCACTTACTTGTTAAACAAAATGCAGACATTGTGAGACGTGTGTAGAAAGACAGATAAGTAATAGTAGTAGTAGTAGCAGTAAGTAGTAGTGGAGTAGTAGAAGAAAGAGATAGAAAGAGAGACAGAGACAGAGAGAGAGGGAGAGATAGAAAACACAAAAGGCAAACTGAAAAAGTTTGCTTGTAGGAAATCATAATACATAGTATACATATTGATCAAAGTGCGAAGTGTCGCAAACAAAAAAAATCAGAATATATATCAGAGGAAAAAAATTGATAAAAATATATAGACGTATAGATAAATATAGAGAGAAACGGTTAATCAGATTATTATTTATAACACGGTCAAACAATGATCAAACTTGCGGATGATAGTGGACTTGCGGACTAACCATGTAGTAATCCTGAGAAGGGGATCTGCCTGTCACAGATACATTCTGCACCAGAGTTCTATTGCTCGTCTGAAAGTAGGTGACACATCCAGTTTTACATCATTAGCTTCACGTGACATTCCATGGTATTGTATTTTCTTTTTGTCATCTTATCACTTTTTTTCTGTCTTTTATCTTAATTGTCTGTTCGATTTTCTGTTTTGTTTTTTTGTTTTTTTTTTTCTTTGTTTGTTTTATATTGTCTTACTAAGCCATTAACGTGTGCTTCTCGTGATATTGAATACTTATCGACCGTTGACTGTGCGAAACAGACGAAGTTACAGAGAAAATAAGAGGAAGAGAATATATAAAGACAACAATAGACAGTATGAAGTGTAGCTATATATATATATATATATAATAGAAAAATTGGTAGAGAGACAGACAAAGAGAAAGAGAGAGAGAGAGAGAGAAAGGAAATAATACGTGTCGTCGCGAGTTCTCTCTAGCTGGACTAGAATTTTTAGTTTTTACTCAACGTTGTGTGCAAATCGTGCATCCGTTTTTTTATCACATCGGCTGTAACAGCTGCAACGGACCAGCGATGTCGTTATCTTTGTCGCGCTACAGCCCGAGCCGCCAAAGTGATAGACAGACAGATAGATAAATAGATAGATAGATAGACAGATAGATAGACAGACAAATAAATAAATATTTGACATTACTACAAAATTACTACTTCACTGCGCAATCATCGTACAGAGTGATATCAAATGTTTTAAGGATTCTTCGACGAGAAACTGACCACAATCATTAACCCTGGAATATACTAATCATCATACAGATGAGACTGATCGCCGATTGACATCGTCGTTTCGTGATTTTATCGTCGCAATTGATATATTTTTTTTTTTAATTGCGCAAAAAAATAAATGCATATAATTTATATAATACCTATATTATAGTGATTTATATAACCTGATATTATCAACAGATATATAATGCCATATATAATCCACATGTACAAACGTCGTTCTCTCGGCAACGTCTACTTTAACTTAGACAGTAGAGTCTTCCGCTTCAACGTAAAATCGATAGGAACGACAGCAGCTAAGGCCGCTAAGGACAATAGCGAGCAGATGAATCTTTTATTCGGTCTTGAAACGCGTAACAATCAAAGTTCGTTTTACCGGCTAATTACATGTTCCGTATAAGAGGCGGATTTAGATATTGTATAACGCTATATGCATAAGGAAGACTACCTTACTTTAGTCGCGAGTTTCCGCGCGGCGTTATGCATTACGCAAGGGACCGGGCTCGTTTAACGTAGTGGAGTGAGAAAAGTTATATAGAGCGGTATAAAGACATATCTCCGCGAGGAAGAAAGTTTGGCGAAGAAAGTTACTACGAAGTGCTATTGCTTACGTAGATCGATTTAACATCCTGCTTTTCACGTCACTTGCGGCGGATATTCAGAAACGGGGTAAACGGACAGGGGGTATACCTCACACGACAACAGTTTGAAAGGGTAAATCCCTGCGGGAGAGAATATTCGAGTTTGTCGATCGGCGAAACATATATGACATCGATCACTGGACTCGGACAAGAATGGTGTGTGCACACTTTGGGGTTTCGAAAAACCTCGAGTAGGTGGATGAAAGACGTCTGACATGTAATTTCACGAGGACTAGAGATGTATAGACAGCGTAAAGTAAGGGTGAGACACGGTGTGGAGGGAACAAAAATCGAGTATGAGTGATTGAGGGGGGGAGGGGCGAGGGGGGAGAGAAACATAAACAGAAAGAAAGTGAGAGAGAGAGAGAGTGAGAAAGAAAGATATATTAGGGCTGAAGACTGCGTGGACCATTGCTAAGTTGGTTCTGGCTGTCTGTGGAGATCTACTGTGGATGCAAGCTGTACGGGAGAGAGATGAACGTATAAATATATAAATATATAAATATATATATACGCAATGTAATATACGTGCTCAGGTCTCGAAAGCTCGTCGACGTAGAAAGTATACATAATATCAGGAGACTCGACTCAAACCGGTGATGCTGATGGTTCTCCCTACATATTGGTCACGACACTCGCGATCTTCTTTTAAAAAAGGGGACGAGGGAGAGACGGTAAAAGACGCATTTGAGAAAGTTGGGACAAAACGGACGTTTCGCTATCCAATTTGCATGAAAAAGATTAATCACGAAATAGATAATCGATTTTGGAATCTGCGTTATTTACTAAGTTTTTCACATCTTGTTTTTTTATCTGTCTGTACACTTATACAGAGTAGTACGACAACATGAAATAAGAATACAGGGGAATACGTCTCTTAGATTAGAAAAGACACGAGAGAGAGAGAGAGAGAGAGAAGAAATGTCTAGAATAAAATTTTTAATATTTTAAATCCAGGAAAAATATTTTTCGTATCTTCAAGTCTAAGAGAGATATTCGAATGTTTCATGTTTCGTGACTGGATCATTCCGTATGTATTTATTCGATCACAGCTGATCCTTTGTGCTAACTATATGACAAAAAAATTTTCATCCGATCCCAACTATCCCTTGTCTCTCCCACATCTCCGGTACTCGCGTAAAGGGGGGATACGGGCGGAGAGCAAGCTATGCGTCTACTATGGCAGATTTCTATGTGTGTATTGGTGTGTGTATGTGTGTATGTGCGTCAATCCTATCAGTGCGTCGTTCTCGTCGAAGAGTCGTGCATGCGCGATCAGTGACACTGGTCGAGTCATACGAGTTATTCTGGTTTTTACGTTAATCGCATTATCTCGTCTCTGTTTGTCGTTTCTCTCCGTTCGGTCCTATCACCCTAATCGACCGATCGATCAATGCCCGCGGATCGATCTTCCCTACCCGAGATAATGACCTCATCGAGAGATTAGACCTAGTCTTATCGGCGAAGACTTATATGTGGAGATTGTGTTTGCCTGTCTATATATTATATACATATGTATATGTACATGAATGTGGTACCTAATTAGAGTAAAGACAAAGAGGTGTCTGGAGTCTCTGAAAGAGAGAAAGAGAGAAAGAGAGAGCACCGAGTGTCTCGTTGTCGTGTGAAAATTCGCGGTGGCTCTTTGCTCTTCCTTCAGCGATCGTTTCCCGCGTGCTCTCTTTCGAGCCGACGGTTAACGATCGGGTCTATCGACTTTAGTCGTCTGTTGAGACACTTTTATCGCACGGTCGTCGGTTTTATTGGTTTGATCGGTCGGTGTGTGGTGGAAAAACGCGCGCGGCTCTCTTTACGCGGTAGAACTCAAATGAAAATGCAAACCAAGATAACATCAAAACTGAAACGGCTCGTCTCGTTATGTTATGTCGTCGTTGTAATAATAATGGTAATGGCAGTAATAATAGTAGTTTCGGATTCAATTCTGTAACGTAATAATATAAGTACATAATAATATAATAGTGATAGAGACGTAATAATAAATTGGACGCGCGTATATGTTCAACGTGAATATAAACGTTGAATGGTAGCGCGCGCCCTGTTGAGAAAAAAAAGAAAAAGAAGAAAGAGTCCTATAAAAGTCTTAATGTTAAAGAGAACCGTGTGTGGTTTTGCCACCTGAACCGGAAACTGGATCCGGAGGCGGTTTTGTTGGGTTTCATTTTTGTATTCGTGATAGAGGAATCGAGAGAATATTGATTTTTGTTGAGTGATGAGATAATGAGAGAATGAGAGAGATAGATAGAGAGAAAGAAAGACAGAGAGAAAGAGAGAGAGAGACAGAGAGAGAGAGAGAGAGATAGGGATAGTTACCTGTGTCTGTAGCCGTGTTAGACCACGGATCCATAGAATTTGTCCTGCGCGCGGCTTTTTATCCGAGTCTGGGTCGAAATTCTCGTCTCCTAGATTCATCGCGCCGATATCATCCGGCTGGCCGCGGCCCCATCTGTTTTTGAAAAAAACATGAAACCATTTCTTCATCACTCGGATTTCTTCCTGTTAAAAAACTGAATGGAAAAGAACGGTGTGCTATACTGTTTGTTAATTTTTCTCTCTTTTTTGTTTGTTTCTTTACGGCCGCCGGCTCTCTCTCCTCGGCGCACTGCACACCACCCAACACCGTTTTCCCCTCGCTCCTTTTAGCAGAATCCCTAATCTACTACGATACGCTAACGCTACGCGTGATGATTTGAGAAAAAAATAGCGGTAATGGTGATGAAGCTAGGCAATGGCAAGATAATGGCAGACTGTGTGTGAATGCGCGATGAGAAAATATGCGGTACTCGGCAAAGATTGACAGTGTTAGAGAAAAATGTAAAAAAGATACAGAGTGTTTGGTGCTAGGGTTACGTGATGAGGTTCGAAATAAACTGAAATAATTTTCTTTTAATAAGGATTTCAAGAAGTGGGGTTTTTTTTTTTATACAAAAAATATCGATTCGGTATCCGATAAAAGAAAAATTATTTCAGTTTTTAAAAATTATTTCAAACAAGTTGATTAATGAACAATCTGTATATATGAGCCAATAAATGAGGGGATGGATGGTGATGCGGATATATCGTGAGCAAGAAAGTGTATTCTGCATGATATGATACAGAATGTTAGTGTAAAGCTAGATTAAATGTGCGAAACTTTTTCCCAGTTTTGCTGCTTATTTCAGCGTTCTATATTACAACGGATAATGAGCGCAGCGAAGAAATGCGAGAAGTAAATGGAAAGAAGAATGAGAGAGAAGAAAAGATATGCAAGATTATATATGCACGCGAGATGAGTCAGAGAATCGTTGCAAATGCATCAAAATGCAGCATTTTTACATTAGATGCGTCGATTTTTGCACACTTTCCTTCAGCGTAGTTCGCGATTAGGTTTTGTAATTAGTGCAATCCGCACAAAGTACGCAAAGCACGGTTCACTTTGATAAGCAACCGTCTTTGCTTAGAATATCAGCGTTGGAATGTTGTGTTTCCGTTTCGTTGGTTTTTTACTGCAAGTACCTCATCGATTCGTTTCTCTTTTTTTTCGGGGTATATCGTCAATTTTGCGTCAGATCGTCGATCGCCTTGGTGTTGTAAAACAACGCGAATTTTCTCCTTACCTGTTGAACGACACAAACGCGAAAATCATATAGTACCATCGCGACTACGCGTCGCCCATCGTTGCTATTTATAGGCTCGCACGCAAGCTCGTAGCTCTCGTGTAGAATAATATACTCGGACGAGATAATGATAGTATGTCGAGGGTCGGTCCGTAAAAAACCCCGCACACTCCTCATGGAAATTATTTCCCAGTGGAATTCGTAAACTACAAAATTCAAAGTTTTAATGAAATCCACCGGGAGACAATTTTCCATGAGGAATATGCGGAATCTTTTATTTCGTCAAGCGATCTGTTTTCCAGAATGTCACAAAATTAAAAAAAAAAAAAAAAAAAAAAAAAAATTCCAGAAAAAAATTCAGTTTCCTCGCGCCCCACTTGGACAATACAGGCAAAGAAATTTCCGGAGAGAGTAGATGGATAGGGGGACATGTCTCGCCTAAACTAGGCCGAAAGTACGGAAAGCCAGACGTCGTAACTTTTCCACGTAACGCGTTAGCGCAGCCGTTACGCTATCGGGATAGTCGCCAGTCAGATAAAGTTCCTTCACCCTAGCTGTCAAGCGCTGTCGTAAGTGCGTTTTCTCCGCCTCGCAACGATTTGACCGCGCTGTTTATCGATCGATCGCGGATTTATGCGACTGTCGAAATGCTGTATCGGCCGGTTTCGGTTGCGCGGCGATAGTAACGTTATCATTAACGCCTGCCAATCTGTTCCGCTGATAAAAAAAAAAAAAAAAAAAAAAGAAGAAATGCCAGCATAAAATTATCAAAAATACAAGAGATTACATCAAGTCATCGGATTCAGATATCATTAAAAAAAAAAAAAAACGTGCTGTATAATGTACCAAACACGCGTAATCAGGAACCAATCCGACAACATTCTGCTTGGTTGGCTAACAGTGTTCGTCATCGGTCTTTGTCGTCGTCCTGGCGCGATGCAGGACGCGATGGACGTATGTATGTACGAGTATATACGAGGGAAGTATCGGGATTCTATTCACCTACGAAACGGTATACACACACAGCATATACATACATACATACACACACATACACGCACGCACACGTAGTCAAAGTGAATAGCCGGGGCAGTCCCGTTGTGTTATCAAGCGGTGCACGTACTACACTCGGCGGTAAAAGCTTCGCGCGAGAGCACTCCCTGTAACCTTTGGTTAGCTGACCCTTCTGCTCGTGTAACATTTTATAGTCGCACACTCGACTCGCGTATATACTGAGAGATTATAGTGGCAAAAAAGCGTGTATATTCTCGACTCGAGATTATATATGTTCCCTTGCGTCTCCCTCCCGAGAGAGGGAGATTCTCGTATGCGGCTACGCATCGAGCCGTGATTCTTTTGAGAATTAGGAGCTGAATTAGCTTTGAAGGAAGAAAAAGAGAGTAGGTAGAAGAGAAGAGATGGTGATGTGCAAAAAAGTGCTACAAGCGCGATGATCGAGATTGTAAAATCAGCGAGTTCGAATTTCGACGTGGTAAAACACGCGAGGCATCCTTATATATTTTCTCTCTCGATAATGAAAATATCTTTTCCACTTTTGCACTTTTTACAGTATTGGAAACAGATCTCATCGAAATTTTACACCGGTTACAATTGGATCGGACAGGTGTATGATCAGATGAGCAGAAAGAAAAGGATTATGACAAGATTATGGATGAGAGCGTGTGTCCTCGGATCGTGTACGTGTCATATACGATAGACGAGAAAGTACAGATAGCGATTAAGAACAGTAAGAAAAGGGACAAAAATAGATAGAGATAAAGATAGAAAAGGTTGGGCAAAAAAAAAAAAAATAGAGAAAAAAAAAGAGAGAGAGAAAAAGAAAGATAGAGACCGCATAAATCCAACGAATCGAGTAAAAGTGTATGTGTGTGTGTGTATTAATAAGCATTAATTAATTGCACGAATTGTTTCTCACGCACAAAAAAAAAATCGCGCGCAATTGATTATTAATTAATCGACGGCGTTATATTAAATTGAATTAAGCTCTCGCCTTCGCGCCTTTGTCGTTTTCTAATCCGCCTCGTTGAATATTAGAGATTTTGATTAGTGCAACAGCGCACGTCATCGGTCACTCGACACAAACAAGTACGTAGATTTCGACTGTACGGTTGTAATCATGCAACGTTTAAGGCCAAGTTACGTAAACTACTCCCAAGGTTGCGAGGAGCGAGGGATGGAATACCCGGGATGGGATTTGTCTAAGCGCGCGCGATTATTTTTACTTAGTCACGATTGATTTCACATTACGATTCTTCACAATAATTTTGTTTTAAGTTACAGAGGTAAATATATATACATAATTTTGTTAAATACAAAAGTGTCCCAATTAAATATATAATTTATATTTAATTTTCTTTTGTATAATTACAGACTCGATTCAATTAATATACCTTGACGCAAGGACGTCAAACCGTATTTTGCATAACTTTACAGTTATTTTACAGATTTATATCAAAGATATCAATCATAGATCAAAGCGAAATAATCACGCATGCTTTCAACATTGGGAGACAACATTCTTCGGGAATTCGACATAAAACTGTTACTAGCCGTGTGGTGTATTATATGTATGTATATATACAGATTAGCACGAGTGAGTTCAAGATTCGGCATGCAAAGGCATCTACCACTAATGAGACGAAAACTTAAGATGCTAATTCATATGTGATAATAGATCATTGGATATAAAATCGATTACTTTAAGCGTTATGATTTCAGCACAATGTCGATATATTGATGGTATTATTCACAATGATCATCAAGTGATCGCAAGGCAGTTTACTTATTAAAAAGCCTTTCATCTTTTATACCTTTACACAGTGATCTTTACATATCAAGAAACATCATAATGCAAGAAACAAGAATTTCCATGATCAGCTTACTTTCGAAACAATTATGTGCATATGTTTCATTAATTAGTTAATCAAGATTTTCATTATTGAAGAAAAAACTGACAAATTATAAAAATAAATAACAATAAAAATAATCTCGTCCGTTTAAAGAAGAATCATTTTCTTCTAAAAAAAAAGTATTATGAGCAATTATCTTTTCGTTCGTGTTCTTTCTATTGCAACAAACCTCGGTTCTGTGCTCAAAGAACAAACAAAAAAAAACGTGTTTATGTGTATAAGAGTACATAATTTTAACTTACGAAAGAATTTTGGGAATTCGGCGTGTAGGAATAGTCGTAACTATTTGGCCCCATATTAGCGTACCGATTCCGAAGAACAGGCACCACAACCACTGGTCTAACGAGAGCGCTCTGGTGCTGAATGCCATTTTACCGTATTGTATGATGACCACCTAAAAAAAACAATTAAACGGCTCTATTTTAGAAAAAAAAAAATGATAAAATAATATCGTTTATGTTACAAGAACTACTAACCGTTATTTTGCATTTTGTTAATAAAGATTAGTTATATATAGATTCATTGTATCTTGTTTAAGCTCACTGCAAATTCCGGATGTTTGATCGTAGATGAAGATTTAATATCCAACAACATCATTCTCATGTCGCATATAGGTTGAGTAGATATAGTCTTGTGCGACTTACTTGCGACAAACATGTGCCGATCCAAATTGAATAGAAGATGGGGTTGGTGAATATTCCCTGGAAGACATTGCGCTGACCGTGAATTTTCCTGGCGTTGAATTCGTTGAAAAGAGTCATCATGACGAACGTGTTAAAGATGACGGTGAAGTGTTGCGTGGGTCCGCCTCCCGCCGCTGCCACTCCGCGGCCCGTGTCGATGTCGAGCATCAGGTCACCTGCGGCAGTCAATCGCGGAAGTTTTTAGAACGTTCTGTTTGTTCGACGAGACAGACTAACGAGGAATCGAGAAATCACAAGGAAGGGGGACCAAAGGAGGCAATACTCACCGGCGAAAAGAAGCGTGAAAATTACGCTCAACTGATACAAGGCCTGACCGAGAATATTTTTCATCATTGTCCTGGAAATGAGTGGTTTTGTGCGACCGTACGGTCTACGGAGGAGTAGATCGGGCGTAGGCATTTCGGTAGCCAAGGCGAGGGACGCTAACGTGTCCATGATTAGGTTTACCCACAACATCTGTACTGCCTTGAGCGGCGAGTCCTGCACGGCACAAGCACCGATGAAAGCGACGATCACGGCAACCACGTTGACGGTTAGTTGAAATTGCAGAAACTTGGCGATGCTATCGTAGACGTTTCTGCCCCACATGACCGCCTTCACGATCGATGAGAAGTTATCGTCCGTCAGTATGATGTCGGACGCCTCTTTGGCAACGTCTGTGCCGGCAATGCCCATGGCGAAGCCGACGTCGGCCTTCTTTAAGGCTGGACCGTCGTTCGTGCCATCACCGGTAACCGCCACGACCTCGCGGCTTTCACTCGATTTACTGTCGATGATGCCTTTTACCAGGGTATACTTGTCGGTGGGCGACGACCTGGCCAGTACTCGCAATTTTGGCCACACCTTATCCAGCAGATGCTGTTGCACCTCGCCTTGGCTGTCTCTAATCCTGCGATTAAACTCCTTACCCTCGAGAATGAGGAAGTCTTCGTTCGGCTTGAAAATACCACACTTAAGCGCGATGGATCGCGCGGTGTTTATATTGTCACCCGTCACCATGCGCACGGTGATGCCGGCCTTTTGGCATTTCCTAATTGCGTCCGGTACTTCGGAACGCACTGGATCTTCAATACCGACAATGCACAAGCAGGTGAGATTGTTCACTAGATTATCTTCGTCGTCCCAATTGGGCTCGTTGTCGATGTGAACTTGATTGATCTCCGCCTTGCCAGGAACAAAGTCGCGATAAGCGATGGAGATGGTGCGCAGTCCGTTGCATGCCATAGGTTCGATCACGTTCTTTACCAGACGGTCTTGCATCTCTCTGGTAAACGTCTCCAGATGACCTTCGCGACCATATATAAAGGCACATCTGCAATACAATCGATCAAAATTCATTTTTAATCAATCAAATTGAATTAGAAAAAGAAACTGACATTATTTCTATGTAATATTACAAGTTTAATGGCTTCTCATTATTTAAAAATTTGAAAAAATTTGAAGAAATTTGAAAGTAAAATTTTCACATAGCTAAAATTGTTGAACAATGTTCTGCTCTAAAATCTTTCGGAGACTTTCAAAAATTCCGTTATAAAAGCTTTAAATAGGAAGGGAGGGGGGAGAGGGAGAGGGAGAGGGAGAATGTGGAATTGCAAGATTCACTAAACTTTAGTATCATATTTGAATAAAAGAATGAGAAAACTGTACGTACTTCTTCATGATGATCTCGGAAGCGCCCTTGGTGAAGAGCCTATATCCACCGCCTTTCCTGGGAATAACGGTAGACATGCTCTTTCTTACGCTATTAAACGTATACACCCGCGTAAAGGTTTCCTCAGGAAAATCGTCCCGCACGGTTTGATATTTCTTGCCCAGGGCTAATACGAATCCAAGTAAGGCACATTCGGTTTTGTTGCCGACCTGCAGCGACAATTCGCTAGGGTCTTGCGACTCCATTATTCGCGACGTGTACGCCGAATTGATGGAGATGGCCTGCATGATCAATTCGCCGACGTGGCTCGGTATATCCGAGAAATTCGGCGTCGTCTTGCACATCTTCTCGCATATGTACGACTGTACCACGGTCATGCGGTTCGTAGTCAAGGTGCCGGTCTTGTCCGAACAAATGGCGGTGGCGTTACCCATAGTCTCGCAGGCGTCCAAGTGACGTACCAGATTGTTGTCCTTCATCATTTTCTGTACAGAGAGAAAAACGAGAGGCGATTTCAGAATAAAATGGAAAGGGGGAAAAAAATGACAAAATCTCTGTAGAATCTTACCTTGACGGAATAAGCGAGCGACAAAGTGACGGCTAGGGGAAGACCCTCGGGTACGGCGACTACGAGCACCGTGACACCGATGATCAGATGCCGCACCAGATCATTGGCGTACGTATTTCGCCACGGCCTGCCCTCGATGACAAAAGTCGTCACGCAGAACTGTATGATTAAAATGACGACGGTGAGCACCGCGATGGTCGAGCCGGCGTAACCGATCTGTATGGCGAGTTTAGTTAGCTTGGCTTGCAGAACACTCTTCTCCTTCTTCCCGCTGCTCTCCCCGGTGCTTGCGGGTGCGGCCGCGTGATGATTCTCGCCACCCTCGTGCTTACCGCCGCCTCCGCCTCCGGTCACGTGACTGTTCCCGGTAATCTCTACCGTTTCCTCTCCTTGATTTACCACGTCAAGATTAGACTGCATCCCTGGTCGTTATATACACCAATCGAGGCTCAATCGGCCCGAGCGATCGCATCTTGACTCGCATCTCAACCAAGATCTTGATCATGCCAAGGGGTTGCTGATCGATCGCAACGCCGACTGAATCTCGATCGTTACACTTAGAACGAGTATATATAAATTATCTCAAAAGCGTTCTAATAAAATACTGGATGCTACTCGAGTTGGTAGATAGCCAAAAGTTTTCATGAGAGATGATTCAGATTAATGTGGAAGACACAACAGTTATATGTTAGAGAAACACAGATTAAAACCATGGGTGTTTATATCATTACTAGAATGCAGAAAACAAGAAGCTATATGCAAGAACGAGGTAGCCGCTGATGCGTGTCAAATGCATATATAAACCACTGCTAATAGAACACGCAAAGATCAATAGGGAATACAAAAGCGTGGATAATGTAGTTTTGTTTCTTCTCTTACGCTCTCGGCATAAGATGTAGCGTTTGATATATCAAGAGAATGCAATCTTTAAACAAATCGTTTAACGTCCAATCTCATGCTCCATGTCTCGATTTTAAGTTAATGTCATTTCTTTGCTACATCCAAGTCCGAGAGAATACCCTTAAACCATATTCGACGAAAAAAAAAGAGAAATCAAACTTTATAATCGAATGTCATTAGAGAGAGAAAGAGAAAAAGAGAGAGAGAGAGAGAGAGAGAGAGAGAAAGAGAAAAAGAGAGAGAGAGAGAGAGAGCGCGCGATAAAAAAGATATTCCTTTGAAAATACGCAACATTAATGTAAAGTTCATAGATATTAATTGAAGTAATAATACAGGAAAAAGAAAATTCCCGAAGAAAATGCAGAAGAAATGAAAAAGTGAGGTGAAGTGAGAGATAAAGATTGTATAAAAAACTGAATGCTGTCTTGAGGACTCAAAATAATTAATTAATTTCTTGGCCTCAGTGGCCACGAATCTATGTGTGTATTATACACGTATAATTATACATATTTGTATATCGAAATAATAAAAATAATAAGAAAATATATATATAGATATATATATTATTTAGAATTATTCACCTGGTAATGACTTCTTCTTCCGCTGCTTTTTAGCCTCTAGATAAAAAAATACATGCAAAATGAAATTGATTAGCAATCTATTTGAAAAATATATATGCCAATGGTATAATAGTTGCGCCAATAAAAGAATTTACATTCGTGATTATAATTTTTTTTTCCATTTTTCATTAATTTTCGCAAGAGAGTACTTAACACTAACAAATGAAATAGGTAGATAGGTAGGTACAGCCCAGAAGGTCAAACATAAAGAAGCAACTATTGCTTCTATGATATACGAACAAAATTTCACTAGTGTAACTGTAAGAGTGCATGAAAGTACATTCCTGTGAATAATTTGTCAATAAAATGCGAGTTCACCTTCTAGGTTGTGCAATAACGAAAGATTTACAGAGGGGTATGGATCAAAGAGAGGAATTGTGAAATTTTGATATTCATTTTTCCATAAAATGTGTAAAATGTCCCAAAAATGACGTACTTTTCCTGAACTATTAAAAATACACTGTTTAAATTAAAATTAAATAAAGAAACTTTATTTAATATTGAATAAATCAAAGAGAGAGAAAGAGAGTTCAAAATTTCTGGTGGTGTATGTAATTTGAAATACAAGTATAAATGACCATTATTTTTTCCTTCTTTATAAAAATTTAATCGCATAAATAAAATTTTAGAGTTTAATATTATTAAAATATATTAAATTTAATATTCGCAAGTTAAAAGCTTCTCGGTTTTTGATTCAAAAAGCACATGACGTTTAAGACACTTTCCATAAAAATTATTTTAAAAGATATATCTCATAATAATAATTTCATCAAACTTGAAATTTTCAAGTATAAAATTTCATATACACATATCAGACAAAGATAAAAAAAACATTATAATAGCAAAAACATTTATAGCTAGAGGGGGACAAAAACAAATGATTTACAAACGCAAGAGATATAAAATAATAGCACCTTGAAAAAATTATACCGATAAAGACATTATCCTTGATAAACTATGTAAATGAATTTTTAATAAGGATACTTCGCGAATATATGATATCAGACTATAAAACTTGCAAATATTACTTTTATATTTGGTACAATGTCTATAATATATCCATAGTGTAAACAAATGAGCGGGAAAAAATTCTTTATTAATGGAGAGGAATCACCATAAAATAATACATACTGCTGTATTATGGCAGTTTTATGTAGAATATTTTTTAAAAATATACACATGAAAAGTGTCTAGAAACATTGACAAATTGAAACACAAATCTTCTACAATCAATTAGTTAATAAGTTAATAAAAGTTTAAAATCCACTGTTGGCAAATGCAATGTCGAGAGTACAAAGTACAGGGAACGAAAAAAATGGCTGTTGTAAAATTCATAATAAAAAAAATGATCACACCAATTCACGTCAAAACCATGCGTCCACTGCGATTCGTCTACACTCATTTTGAAACATTTTATAAATGTCCATGCGGGAATATGGTAGAATATACCAACAACTTCTATTACGAGGCACAAATTGCTATAAAATCTATTTGCTATTAAACATATCGTAACGCATTCATAAACCGGATCTTCAATAAAATTTCAAAGTAGAGTTTACTAAATGATTCAGAAGTTGCTAGTAGAGATAGGTATACTAAATCATCAGAGTGAGAAAAAAGAGAATATGTAGGATATCAATCTCTAAAGTAATCTGATAAAACCTAACGGAACTTTGAGAGAAATATGTATTGTATATATATATATATATATAAATTACATATTACTCTAAGAATTTAGTAACCTCTGTATAAATGTGCAGTCATTCAAAATGATGGATCAATCGATCGGCAATAACGATTATACGTACCTTTCTTCATTTTCTTGATTTCTTGCTCCTGTTGATCAACAGCAGCACCCAATAAGGTAAAGATAATACCTGCCTGGGAATTAACACCTACTGCAGAAACTAACATTTTTCCAGAACCCTCCATCACGTGTGTACCTTTTTAACAATACAGTACATTCAAGATAGTTTTCTATCGCATAAAAATCTTTTAAATACTTTGTGACTTTCTTTACATCGGAAGAATAATCCAGCATAATGACAACTATTAAAATTCAAGCAAGACTCTCTCACCTGAAAGTACCATAGGATCAAATGATTCCCCTTTCTTTACATGATCTGACTCTCCAGTCAGACTGGATTCATCTACTTTGAGATCGTTGCTTTGTATAAGAATACCGTCTGCAGGCAACAGGTCTCCATATTTTATCTATATTATCAAACAGCTAATTAAATATAAATTTTACATTTTTTACTACATTAATATTTAATTATGCCAACAAAACTAAAATATCCCATGTTAATAGATTATATATATATATTTAAGTATTGTTTGAAAAAATTTATATTCTAACAGCATTCAAAACTTTATTTAACTTATTTATTATTGTTACATATATACCTGACAAATGTCACCGACAACAATATCAGACACAGAAATTTGTTTCACTTCTCCTTGCCGTATAACTGAGAACTTGTGCTCTCCCTCTATCCGACTTTGAAGACCTCTAAACTGCCTCTCCTTGGAGTAGTCATTAAACGCTGTCACTAAGACCACCACAATTACAGAAATCAATATAGCGAGTCCTTCAATCCAACCATATTTCGCTTCGTCCTCATCTACTAAAGCTGAAAATAAATAAAAGAATACATTATCCGAAACCTTTCGAGGAACCTTTCTTTAAAATTGAAATTGACAAAATTTATCTTTATATGCTGATAAAAGATTTTAATACACATAAATATTCGACATGTCTCCTTACTAACAACAAGTGGAAACTCAAAAATAAAATACACAATATCACATCATAAATACTTACGTTTTTCATCATCAGCTGGATGATAAAAGCTAAGACCTAATGAAACCAATGCTGCTACTTCTAAGATGATTAACGTGACATCTTGCAATGCTTCCCATACTAACTGTAAAAATGTTTTTGGTGGTTTTGGAGGTATCATATTGGAACCAAATGTATCTCGCCTATGTTGTATGTCTGCTACTGATCCACTAAGACCTATGCAGATAATAAGAATCATGATATGTGTAAATATCCGTTGTATCACATTCTTTTTATATAGAAATTGTTCTTTATGCGTAACTCTTATCCTTTTTCATTTCGTAATACAAAATTTGGATACGTTAGGAGAAAAATTGTACCTTCATTGGGTGAAGTATACAGCTTTTTACAAATCTCCTGCACACCACCGTAACCATTGATTTTGCTGACACCTTCGCGCCCCCGCAGCTCCATGAGCTCGCGGAGTTGCTTAAGCGTGACACCATATTGGGCCGGCCGGCCGTCTATCGTCGCCATGATATCTCTGTTGCCTCTGTTGGCCGAAGCCAACTACTGTTACGCTTCCACAAGGCTACCACAGCTCGTATTATTCTCTGGCGTCGCTGCTCCACTGGCCTCCAAACGAATGGAGGACCAACGGCTGAAATACAAAAGAGAGAGATTGTTTAGCGGCAAAGTTTTCAAACTATTGTAAGTTTTAAATATAAATATATAATCATTTCAAGTTACATTTATACAATTAATCGCGTCTCAATTTCTATTTATTGACTCAAATTGTCACCATACTGTTGTCCAATGGAAATTATGCTACTGCAAAACATATCAAGAGATTTCAGGGAAATAATTAAATCATTGGGACTACCGTGCTAAGGTGTGTAGCGCGCATTCCGTCGAACGACAGTCGTGCGTATACACGAGAGACGGCTCTCCTCGATCGGCGGGGCTCCGAAATCGAAAGGCGGACGAGATTGATATCGGCGCGAGCGGCGCGTGTCACGATACGAAACGAAATATCCGACGATGACGATGACAAGGTAGGGCACGCGGCCTCTCGTCCTCGTCGCTTATGCAACGCGATTATTGATTCCGGGGATGTGCAGCGACGTCGAAAGGAGCAACATCGCTCCGCCGTGATGGTTTCTATCACGCACACATACACACGCGCACATACACATACAACATACCATGTCGACCCTACCGCGGCGCTTCGCGTTAAATGTCAAACTCCTTTAACCCGGCGCCCGTGCAAACGACTCTCCGGTGTCATGGAGTGTATCCCCGGCGATCGAAGCGAGATCACGGCGCGTCGAATCCGTGATTGGCTGACCTCGACGTAGTTCACTCGATCCCGTTCTCCGCCAAATGGTAAAAGTATGCGCGAGCTGGAGCGCCGCCCGCAGATTGAGGTTATGGGCGCCGAGCAGCGGGCGCGGGCGGCTTCGGCCGCTCGGCTTCTGACAGCGGCGTCAACATTTGCGCGGGACTCGTGGAAACGGGGGGGGGGGGGGGGGGGGGGGGGGGGGGGGGGGGGGGGGGGGGGGGGGGGGGGGG
>NW_021849963.1:147473-171487 GCF_003651465.1 Formica exsecta
CGACGCTACGGACTGTCACTCGCGCTCGCTCGATAAAAGAATACAAACACGGTGCTCTAAAAATAACTACGAGCATCGAACAGAAAGACAGAGAGAGAGGGAGAGAACTTTTACCTCCCGACGATCTTTCTCTTTTCGTGTTGTTCTCCGCACGAAAGGCGACGAATTTCGATGAAAACGAACCGGATATAACCACTAGTCTCACATTACATTCCCATCAAAACTTTACGATCTCCCGTTGTCAGCGCATGACGTACAAGGAAAGAGAGAGAGAGAGAGAGAGAGACTTTATCGCCGTGCAGGCGATCCGGCAAGGTGCGAGGCTAGGTTCTCGATCGCCATGGAAAAGCGAATGTTAAGTGAAATGAGCCATTAGCAAAGTAATAATCAATTCGTGATGCCCTCTAGTAGATTGCCAGCGTAACTCTCCTCTCTCTCTCCCTCTCACTCCTTCTTTTTCACTCTCTCTCCCTCTCTCTCTTTCCCCCTCTTCTTTTTTTTCACTCTTTCTCTCTCTCTCTTTCTCCCTCTTCTTTTTTTTCACTCTTTCTCTCTCTCTTCCTCCCTCTTCTTTTTTTTCACTCTTACTCTCTCTCTCTCTAATTCCTTTTTTTATCTTGCGCGCGCGCGAATAGTGGATTCATTCATTTTATTAGACTCATTATATCTTAAATCTGTTAATTTCTAGAAATTGCACTTTTTCGTCATTACCTTCTACATTTAAAGCGAAACAGATGTATGTTCAAGTTTGGAAATAAAAATATCGTGAGTGGAAAAAATATATACATTCGCTTTTCCACTCACATTTTTGTATTCTATTTTTTCCGCCAAAGCGAACACATATATTTGTTATACCATCTTTACCTATATATATATATATATATATACACATATTGTATGTATGTATACATACATATAAAGAAATTGCTTCGAAAAAAGATTAATTCCATCATGAAGAAAGAAGCGACCTAAATACACATCGAGATATAGAAATGTAATCTGTTCGATAAGAGCTTTTTTCCTCTCCACTATATAAAAGATCGACGGCAAGATAATCGGAGACGTCGAGACGCCGGGCGTCGTCGGCGTCGCGACGCCACAAGACGAAACGCGTTCGTAGAGAACACGCGCAGTTCAATTCACTCACACGGTTTACGTAATGTTCATCCCTGGCACGCGCTATTTTCAACCAATGGTAATAATCAACGCCGGTTTCGCGCGGGCGACCGACCGGTTACGGTCGCGCGCCGACTTCCTTTTACGATACCGCCGGCGAGGCGGTTTAAGCACTTTCGCCACCACGCAAAATACCTACGTGCATGATGTTCCAATTGTAATACGATTGCAACTTTAAGGATGTATCATATGTGTCATATGTTAAAACATTGACAAAAGCATGAAAATTTCGTAGACTGTTTTACTATTTCTTCTGAATGCAAATTACTAGATTTTTTTTTTCTTGCAGTTGATTTCAAGTATTCACGATCAAAAGTTTTTGTCATAAACTAGGAAAAATATTTATTACAACTATTTTCTTTTACGAAGATGTTAAAAACCATATTATTTTGTGATATTTTAATTCTTTTTATAATCCGGATTTATTTATTTGATTTTTCAAACAGTATAAACATAAGAAATATGTTTTTTTTTAATTTTGACAGTTTTTTGCTACTATTGTACAGCCAAAACATCCTTAAACGAACAATAATGAGTGAATAAAACAACGCGAAAACGGATGTAAAAGTTAAAACACCTATTATCTGTAAAAAAAAAAAATCCCTAAAAATCCCGTGATTCTCCAGATATTTTTGTTTGAAATTTCAGATAAAGAGAATATTTTTAAAGATTTTTTTACAGAGCGCCACTTGCTAAAATAATTTTTTTTTTTATATGAGGGTAGACACTCTGGCCTAAAGTAACGCGGGAAGGTACATCAAAATTATTAAAATTTATATCATCCTACTTTACAGACGAATCGCATATAATAATACGGAGAGAGAAAAAAAAACTTCTTACATATCGATCCAACCGACAAATTACGTAAGCAGAGGTAATTTTCAGCAGAGGTAGTTTGCGGCCATTGCTTTATTTATTATTATTAAAATGTGTACAGCGTTAAGCATTTGGCATGCGCGTATAATTGCGTTTCGTCGCGTGCATTTAAGCCGTGTACACACTAGGACGACTTTTATAGCGCGATCTCGCGACTTGAAATGTTTCCAAAAAGCATCCCTTGCCCCGCCTGCCCTCCCCGCTTGCCACGGAAAAACACGAAACTATAATTTTCCTCGACTCGCCTTGATTTATGATTTCAAAAGCCGATCGTTGAAAATATCATTTATTTTAGTGATATTTGATCGACCAACCGATCAATTATCGCAGTCTTTCCTTTTGCGCTGGCAATAAAAATGACAAATTAAATATCTCTCACGAAAAATTTATGTGTTTTAATCGTCTACACGTATACTTTCTCTCTCTCATTCATATTAAATTAATTGAATAAATCTCGAATGATTCAATCCACGAATGTGATTCAAACTCCTTATATATTCAACGATCCGACAACTAATTGTGTCCCGAGGCACAGCTAAGTCTATGCGTCTGACACAATGCTATAAATACGAATGGCGATCACTGAGAATCCTGCGATCGTGAGAGAGAAACGAAGGTTGCCGGGCCATTGCATACTTTCGCGGGGATTACGTGTCGCGATGATGACATTTTATGCGAAGGAACGCAGGTATCTGGTTTGTTGTCGAGACTCTTTCACGAGTGACCGCGGCCACGGGAGCGTATCGTCATTAATACCGGCTATATACCGGAGGTCGTATAAATACAGGTAGAGGTGGAGTCACACCGCGAAATGATGTCACCGCTTACGCACGTTCATCGAATTAGAAACCAGGAGCGATTTTATTATCCGCTTAGACGAGGCTCTTAGCTAAACGAATTTAATCGCTTTTGCGTGAGTCGCTCTCATTATTCATCCGCGCACCACCGTCATGTAATGTTAATACCGTTCCCCTTTTTATTAACTACTGCCCACCGATGCTTGTAAGACGAGAAATGTCTCATCAAACGTCGGATCCGTAAGACAGCCGGATATTCGACGTTCGCGCCGAAGCTCGGTGCTTCCAAAGTTCAAAGTTTCATGAATATTAATAAGAGGATAAAAAAAAGGACATACGTGAAGAATTGTGACCCAGATTCGTGTGTCACCTAGTTTAATCATCATCAAATCTCTTTCATTATTTATTTCTGAGTGAAGATTATCAAGTTATCGCGTTCAAAATTTTAGATTTAAAGAGCACGCGAAATATTTTGTAAAGAAATTCTGTCAAATCGAGCGGACAATAATAGGAAAAGTATGTGAGAACAATAGTTTCGTTTATAATCTCAAATAATATTTTATAATCTATAAATTTATATTCTCTTGAACATATATTATTTATAATTATTTTATACAAGAAAAGAGATTTAATTCACTATTTATGTAACTAATATGTATATACAGGGTGTCTATAAAGTTTGTCCCATCTCCTATATTTCGGATACGGCTCAACATGAAAAACCGAAATACATGTTCGATCATTTCAAAGGGCTACTCTTTTAAGGAGATTGGGGAACTTGTCTCCCCAGGGGGGGACCCCAACTCAAAAATTTTAAATGGAACTCCCAATATTGTAGTATATCGTTTAAAAGGGCATAAAAAAAGAAAATTTTTGGCACAAACCGAAGTTTGATATGTTGACCCGTTCAGGAGTTATTTAGGGTTAAAGTTCGAAAAAGTTAATTTTCAAAAAATCGTTACTCCCATTTGGAAAATCCTAAAAAAACATTTGAGGTGTGAAAGTGTTCGTCTTTTTAAGCACTTTTCATGAAAAAATTCAGATTTGATCTTGATTTTTTTTTAAAAGGGTACGTAAAAAACTGTTAAATTCAACATGACGCCAAATTTTTTTTTTTTTTTTTTTAATGAAACCAAGGTCAAGTATGAATTGTTGTAGGTGGAGACAGACTTTATAGACACTCTGTATGTGTGATTTCAAATATTGAAAAAGAAATTATACAATTTATCAAAAGTCTTGCAAATCCGAATCTACCATTAATTTGACCGATTAATCACTCGATCGCCAAAAAACAAAATGCGATGAAGCAAAAGCGCGTTTCCACGAACGCGCAGAATAAATAGTGACATGTTACAACTAATCATCGGATATGCTCGTCACGCGATAGAGAAGAAGTCAGCGAATGATTCATGAATCGCAAAGAGCATCCTACGCAAAGTGTGGCTCTCATGCGCGCATTCTCGAATTCTGACACGTCACGCACACACACGGCGGCGTGTCTCGCTTGATATCGCCGTCCTCTCTTATCAAAATCCGAGAAGACTCGCCTCTCTAATGTTCGTGAGACACGCTCGTTGGCGCCGAGGAACGGGCGAGGGTGTAATGAAGGGAACAGGGTGTGTAAATAAATGTTTATGGCGCCTCTTTATAAGCGCCGACTCGCTGGTTAAATCGATATAAACGACATTAAACCGCGCCGGCTAACATTCATTCGCGTTCGCGATACGGTCGTTAAGCGAACAACAATATCGTCGTCGTGGATGACGCATATATTTGTTTAACACTTTCACCGCCACGCTTGCATATACACACGTCTGACATGCGTCTGATCCATGTGTAAAAAAAAAAAAACAGATTGTTTATTTGTAATAAAGCAACGCGACGTTGAATTCCAAATTTATAGCGCCTCATCTGACAAATGGAGGGCATAATTTCTTGTTATCGATCCAGTAACAAATCGTTTAAAAGTAATTTTCGTCTTGTGATCGTCTCTTTTCCAAATGTTGAACGCGTGTTTCAATCTTATTATTACAATATTAATTTATTATTAATTTATTGTTAATTTATTATTAATTATTAATTTATTATTAATTATTAACTTACATATATACATAATATATATATACACACACTTTTAATAAGATATTTCCAACAAAAATAGAAAACAAGAATCGACAAGGGAGATCAAGAGAAAGAAAGAGAGAGAGAGAGAGAGAGTGAGAGGGAGGAGAGGGGGAGAGGGAGAGATGGGTAGGGATGGTTAACAATGTCGGCCAATTATCAAAATTGTCAGAATATCAGATGACGTTTTTTGAATGTGTTGTATGATAAAATTATAATGCTTTCAACTCTCAGCATGCAGGGACAGTAATGAATTCAAGCTATAGGAAGTATCTGTCCCGATGCGTCATTCATGTTTCGATCATTCATTAGTAGACCTTGATTGCATCACTGCTTTTATCCTACTTAAAAAGATTCTTCACGCATACAACTCCTAATATGTTAATATCTGTGAAAGAAAAATATCATAAACATTCTCGATCCCAGTTCTTTAAGCATATGTCAAAGCATTAAACATTTTATATACTGCACTTGTCATAATATCTGTATTTCACTTTTGCGATTGTATTGTACACATTTTTATAAATATATTTTTAAGACTTTGTGTACGTGTTTTTTTTAACATTAACATCCTCGCAAAAGACATATGGCATTTCCGGTTAGCGAAGCGTGAGATTAATGATTCAACGCGTATTCGTGTTTTTTTTTATACGACTCTTGCATAACGCAGAAATTCTGCAAAGGGTTAAGGAATCACATGTCATTCTAATTACCGCCTATTCCGACTTACATAAATTCCTACCCACGCGCGTATTACAATAACGGAGATTATTTCTTAGTGCACACACATCAAAATCGTGAATTCACACGTTTCTTTTTTTTTTTTTTTTTTATACTAGACGCGTGTGTAAAACCCACGCTATTAACCGCGCAACAAACATGTAAAACCAACGACGAATAAAGTAGCGCGAGAATACACGAGGCTTCGATTATGTTTCCACTAATTATAGACGGCCTTCGAAAAATGCGAAGCCGTCCTCGCGCAACTTCCGAATAAGTTGTTCTTGCGCCATGATAGAAAAAAAAAAGTCTGCCTTTTATCTCTAGAAAATTGATTTCTCGCGAATCACGCGGATTTTCACATACACATACACACAGCCGCGACCTGGAAATAAAATGAAATCGGGCCTGCGCGAGAGTGAAATCGAGTTTGTTGGTCCAGCGTGTGTGTAAGCGAACTCATTAAAAGTAGAGCTTTGAGTATTTGTGTGAGAGTTTCCTACACACGCTAACACGCATGACGTCATCTCGCGAAAACATTGAGCTTCTCAAACGTTTGTGGATTTTTCTAGCTTGTTTACCCATGATCGCAAACGAATATGTGTATCGCGGGGGAGAGTTGATTTTTTTTTTTTTTACTCGGAAAATCGCAATTTTTATTATTATACACGCGCGAGGAATATTCTCGTCTCGCGGAGGATATTCTTCGTTAACAATATCGCGTCACTATAAGCGAGGTCCTCGGCGAAACGCCAAGATGTCGAAAATTGCCTCGCGGCCGAATAGGAGCCGAGAAACGATGAAATACTGAAATACGAAACCAAGTATCTCATAGAAAAGATAGTAAAAGAAAAAAAAAAAACAATGTGGTCGCTATACATAATGAGATAATAAAAAGCAAGAATGTAAAAATGGCACAAACAAAAATATTTGTTCGTAATATGAGCCCCCTGTATCAATGGGCTTTCAACAAGGTGATTCCCATTAAAGCAATCAAAGCCGAAGCTTTATCCAAATTGAGAAGATTACGGCTAATTCGCTTGAATGATTAATTCGCTTAATTCACTTTGCTTAAAAGGAATGGAAGATTAGAGTAATATGCGGAGGTGCGTTATCTCGGGAGTTGTATCGCGCGTGACACATCTACTTGCCCGATGTCATGTGTTACACACGATAAAATGTCACGCATCATCGATCGGTCGGCCAATCTACGATCCAGCTCGCACGCATACACACGCACGCACGCACATTATAGTCCCGCCCTTTTTTCTCTCTCCCTATTTTTCTTTTTTTTTTATTTATTTGTTCTTTATTACACATCTTCATATTTCACTAAGCGACCCGGCCATATATCGATCGCGCTTACCTGCTATTGAGTCGCACGTGCGTACACATATACATACATACATACATGTACATACACTCGCGTTACTTGCAAACACGCGCAATATTATCTCCGCGCGCGACGATCCGACCTTTCCACGACTCCACGTGGGACTGCGGATGCGGTCCGTCCGGAACACTTCCGTCTTCCGTCCCGTCCCGTGTCACGTAATCAACCGCGTTAGCCGACACACGCAGGAACGTACGTATAGCCGATTGAAGCCATGTCTGTCTTTAAGAACGGCCGTTGACATTACATCACTCACTTAGCTTATGACGTTTCAATACTTTAACACAATGCTCGTTTATCTTAAACAGTGTCATATCTTGTGAATATGTGATGAGAAAATTTTAAGGAATTGTCAATTCTCAAGCAAAAATCTCAAGTTTTTGTAAACTAAATATCTCTTTCTTTCAGCAGTATTTGACATTCTCTTAAGAATTTTAAACAGCGTCTAAAAAAAGAGACAATTTCATCGAGAAGGCGATTAAGGTGGTTCTCATGAAAATGAGAAAATTATTATCAATTTCCATATGTATGAAAACACACTTGAAATATTGTAATAGTCCATGTCTTCAGATTCCTATCTTTAAATGAAATAAACACATCCATTTATCTACTCATCTCTATTTTTCTCCATCTCTATTTTTTTCTAATTGTGTCAAGAGAGAGAGAGAGAGAGAGAGAGAGAGAGAAGAGAGAGACATACCATTGCTATCAAAGCATGCCACGCGTGCCAATTGTCAGCCAGGTAAGGGTACAACCTCTCCTCCTCTTTATCGTTGCTGTCCCTCTTCTCTCTCTTTCTCTCTCTCTCTCTCTATCACGCGCGCACACGTGTAACGTAATCGCCGCTAATACACGCACCGGCGCGTCTCTTTTACAAGCCGAGAGACGCGACATAGAGTATCCATTCTCGCGTACTATTGGATTCTGCGGTGTTTGTTGGCCTGTCGGAAAATTCGGTGCGGTGTGTAGCGTTGCGGAAAATTGTTCTAGCAACCACTCCCCGCGCGACCAGCGCGGCGTGATTCACTTTTCCGCGAAAACGCTTGACAAGATCGCCGTTCCTTTTACGCGAACTTCTGCTGTTTTCACAAAGGAATTTATTAACATAATATACGGAAAATATATATCGGCGAATCTCTTTTTTAAATAAACAAAACGCGTTATCAGCGCACTTTATTTCCTCTGCAATTTTTTCATCCCTCAAGCGATTTATTTTTTCCTTTCAGAAGCGAAATTAGGAAGTGATAAAGGGCGAGAGATCGGCTGTTAGCAGCGTAAATTTAATCAATTTCGCGCGGATCTTCGCTCGTCATGATGTCGTTTGCAAGGATCGTTTCAGATAATGATCAAGGTTGCACAGTCATCTCCCGTTCATTTTGCGTGAGATGTGCTTAGGGAAAGACATTTCTTTTCATTTCCCGATCGCTTTTTCCGTCTCTGGTTTTCCTTGGGAAACGATTGCCCTTATGATAATATAAGCTTCCCGCGGAAACAGAACAATTTTATCTCGCCGATAAAGAGAAAAAGGAAAGAGGAAACAGACCGAGACAAAGAAGTGGAAGGATTGTAACAAGTGAGGCGGAGAAGGTGCTCAGATAAAACTGCATTATCTTCTGTCTACCAATCCTTCTCTATCCTTCTCTATCACGGTTGCTCGCAAGATATTTTGGCTGCGTCTGCTGACGTCAAATACATTGCGTGTAATTGAAAGATTTAAGTCAATGACATATAGAAAAAGTCAAGTAGTAAGACGTCAACAGTAAGCAAATAAAAAATGTCGATTTGTTTTCTGCTTACGTCTTACTGCTTACGATTTTTTATTTGCCATGGACTTTAAGACGCGTACGATACAATAGAGATAAATGATTTATCTATGAAATTATACTTCAAAGCTTGAAATAAAAAAAAAAAAACTATATCAGCGAACGTATTAGATCAAAGAATTCAACTCGGTGTTTTCAAAAAATATTTTATAAAGTCTTAATCAGGCCATTCGTCAATCTCGTAATCTGATTAAAATTAGTTCCAAAACTTGCTTGGTTCGTTAAATTAAGCAAAAGATCTTCACCAAATTTCGAGTTTCATCCATTGAGACGGGTTAATCAATTATCTTAATTAAAAGATTGAAAAAAGGAGATACCTAAAAATACCTAGAAATGAATAGATACAAATACAGACATTACGATTATAGATAAATATTTAAAATTCAAATCATTAGATATGATTATTATTTTTTAATTTTTCAAAATCACTCAAAGCGGTAATAAATATCGTTTAAAAAAACAAAATTATATATACACAAAATAACATGTATATATATATTTAAATACATGACATTAAGCGCGTTCGTGGATCCTTAATATTTCAAACAAATTAACAAAGCGATAATAAATATCAGAAAAGAATTCGAAAATATTCGACGCGTAGAATACATATAAAATGCAGACGTGTTTTTTTTTTTCTATGTGAAATAAATACTTTGCCTCGAAAATTCTGGCGGAGCGGCATCGAATGCGCCCTTCCTGATGCGTTATTTTTCAAAGTCACCATAAATTCGCATAAAAATGTCATCGGGTTTTTACGGGCGTATTAGTGCGGCGGATGCATTTCGTGGAACGGCAAAAGACAAAGTAATTCCATTTAGCAGGCTCGCTCGTGATTAAAAATAGCGTCGCGCTGTCTTCGTGCGTGTGCTCTAACTCTGTCGAACTGGCGCACCCATTCGTGCGCCATTTGTACAGGGTGTCCTACAAAGAAACTCCGCGTTCCTAACTTATTGTTAAATATTATAATTACTTTTAAATAATTTCTTTCATATATATATATAAATATTATTCAACACATTGTGATACATTCAAGTCCGTTAACATGCGGTGTCTAATGAAGAAAAAAGTAGCTGAGCAGCGATAAGACATCATTACTTTGTTGCACAAGATTAAATTGTTGCATTATTATTGTATGATAGCATAATCATATAATATGATTTTAATTAAATTATGAAATAATCGTGATAAACAGACGAGGTTTATTAACAGGAGCGAAAAAAATCTTACGCTCGCGGTCTATCTCGTTTAGATCGATTTATCGCATCATTGATTATCGGACATCACTGAAAAGATTGATATTATTAATCTCCAAATTATTTTTTAATAATATTTTTTTTTAAAGGACATCGCACATTAATTGACGTCAGAAACGAGATATTTAACGATATCAATCTGTTACAGAGATGTTCCGTATCTTTAAAATTCTTGCGTTATCATTTTAAGTATTTCCTACATTTATCTATCTAGTTTAAATAAAAAAACTCTATTTATATAAATCACAATTTCGTTGAGCAATTAAAATACAATTTAACGGTTCGAAGAATCGTTCCTGTTCATATAACAGTTCCGTTCCAAAACGAAGTAAAATGAATAATAATTTATGTTTTGATTTGAGAGAGATCGATTTCGATACACTTATTTGTATATTTATTCGCATTCATATTTGTACTCTCTTGTATGCTTGCGTATATTTAGATGTAGTTTTGACATTTAATAGAGCCGCATTCGCGTAACGCTTTATAATCTCCACTCTTACGTCACGATCCGTCCGTCCATGAATCGTCATCGGCGGCATTCATTTCCCGTGACTAATTGCGGCCATAAACTCCGGGAATACAGTCGCGCTTTATAATTATGTTAACGAACATCTGTGCGATTCGCGAATCCATGATATCCGATCGCCATTAAATCGATAGCTTTTTACATCGTCAATTTTTTACGGAACGAGTTTCGCGTAACCATTTCGCAATTAATCAACTATTCATAAAGATTCAAAAGTGTGTTTATGGGTCAAGGGAGGGAAGGGAGAGTATCGTCGACGACGTGTGATTAATGTTAATTAATTAAGCGCTACTACCGACCATTTATCGGGAAAAATTTCGCGATGCGAAACGAAGCATGTAATAAATCAAGAGATTTACACACGCGCGATTCGCGATTAATAATTTATTTACCGAAACTAATGTTTCCATGAAAGATCGTACATTTGCGTATTTGAATTCCGAGATCTGTTCAAATCGTCGTAATAATGGACAATTGAATCGGTTAATTAAAAATATTGACGTAAGAACAGATGTTGTCGCGTATTCCTGTTTTCCGAGAATCTCTCGTTATAAGAATTTAGTGTTTTTGATCGATGAACTTGGAACCATCCTAGCTATCGAAATTGTTATCGTGTGAATTTAATTCTGCATAAATCTAATTGGTATTGTATTATTATTGTGGCCTTAATTATGTTAATTAAAACATAATAGAGAAATATAAGAGCGTATTATATCATCTAAGAAATAATAGAATCATTATTTGCCATCAAAAGAAATTTTCGATTACGCGAGAAATTGTACCATGTTATTATGTATTATTAGTTAAAATTTTTTTATTTATTATTAAGAAATAATACGGTAATATGTTTTCTCGAAATGGAATGTCATCTTGTCGATAAAAAAAGTTTTAGTTATCGAGGTATGATAGAACGCCAGTCATCGATCTACACTACTGATCTATGCACGTTGACCTACACTACTGCAGCGCCGAAATTAGGTCAGGACATTTCTAATTTGCATATATAATAATGCATATAGATGTGAGATACAGTATCACAGATCAGAGGAAAAATGTCCATTAATAATAGTTAATAGTTTGAGTAAAGTAGAGAAAAGGAGCTTATGTAAACTTCTTTAATACATTAAACAAAATAAATAAGGGATCACCCAAGCGCCATTAATAAAAACGGATAATTTTTTAGCATTATTCGTTAACTCGTTAATTAATGTTTAATATGCAAATCTAATAAATTTTTCGTTCAATGTATATTAAATGGAATTTGACGCGTATATAAAATTCATACGCTTTTGTAAAATACTTGTGTCACTTTATCTACACGTCTGATCTTCGGGATTTAAAGTTACAAATTACAAGTTAGTCGTAATTTACAAGATATGGGTAGCCTATGTTTTATTTTTTCGGCAAGACTAGCCAGTCTCACAGAATGAAATAATTTCGATACGAATTTCGTCGATAATCATAAATGTTTGAACTGATACGATTTAATCTCGACAAACGACCGAGAACTGAATATTCATACGAGAATTGTTAATTGGCGTCAAACAATTACACGATCATCAGTCGATCGTCTACGCTCAACTACTTGCTCTGACACGGCAGTAAATCCGATAATCAGTTCGGGCTAAACCTTCGTAAATTCGTCGTTGGCTACGATAAAACTAAGGGTTTAGTCTAAAGACTAGATATCCGGGGGTTTATATGACAGAGCCTCAGACAGGGGCTTACTCTCTAGAATAGAGAATCAGGCAAGTAGCGACATGAAAATAATCTTCTTTCACGCGAGCTGCTCGAAGAGCCGATAAAAGACTTGACAGGCAATCAAGATACCGGAGACCCGCGCTATTATCGCGCTATGCCACGATAACGCGTTAAAATAATTGTCATGTAAACTCACTGGTTGTCGTAAGACGCGGTCTGACGTCAATCGCTTCTGACGAGAGTCGACAAACGGGCGTATCTGTTTGTAAGACGTCGACGGTGGTCGCGGCTCCCAAACGGTTACGTGACCCTGATGAAAGATATCCCGTCAGCGGGGAGGGATTCGAAGAGATCTATAATTTCGGAGCGAGCTCGGATTCCGATTTCCGATCGACACGCGAAAATGATCCCCCGCGTGTTTTCCCCGCAATGGAAACGCGACGCCCGATGGATCGCCTGCGACCGAGCACCGTAATCGAACCCGTTCACGAAATTACACCATTTCTAATCCCCGATGGCTATACTTCTTCAGTATACCGATACGATTGGACGTCGATATTAGAATAACAATTTACGAGCACCCATAAGTATCAATATTGCAATTCCTTATTTATGGGGGAGTAGTATACTCGTATAAAAAGATAGACTTTATTATTATTATTATTTAGGAAAAATGTATGTTATCTCTTTTCCTTATCCTACAAACACACACACACACGCACACACACATATACATATATTTATACTGACAAAATTTAATATATATATAAATTATATTGATGATGTGTGTTTATTAAAAATATGTAAATATATGTATATATATTGCTTTTTTATTAAATATATATACTCTATCTCAATCTTTGACAATATTCTTTCCTTCCACTCGCTGAATATCCATTCAAAATTTTACATTATTTTACAAATGTCAATATTCGTTGATATATTTCCGAGATATTGTCCTCGGAGTATCGGAATCTTTGATGCTTGTTCTATATTGGCGTACAATGGAAAAGAAGACCTTTCGCTCCGAAAATGAATCAGCATTATCTGTTTCGGAAAATGCAAACGAACCGCTTATCGCGATTTTACGTGCGGCAGTCGTACGTCAACGTATTCTTTCCACGAGACGAACGCGGAATGATGCTGAAGAGTACTTTGTAATAATCGTCGGCCGAGAAATTGCTGTGCATTGCATATGAATACACGTATCCGGATTCATAATGGCAGAGTTTGTCGGAATGAAAGGACAGAAATAGATGCGTACAATTCTGCGTTTTTACCTTCTAGTCCTTTATTCCGGTAATATGAAACAAATCCTTTTAAACGCGTACGCGATAAAAAAAAGTGCAGAGATACTTATGAGTAGAGTGATGAAGGAAAAATTTAGATAAAATATGCTTCTGTGATAATTCATTATCTTATCGCAAATTATACAACAAGAGCCTGATGTATCCACGGACGTCAGACAGGTAGCTTAATTTTATAGCTACATCTCTCGGAATAACAAATTAAGTCTTCAATAGAAATTTAATTTGTTCGGCGATTTATACGCTTGGTTTATCACAAAGATCTATTAATAATTTTACAATTTTGATATAAACCTTATGCTCTCTTCTCATCGCCTATCGAAAGACGATGAATCTGTTTACACGCACGTAACGAGGTGGCCCTGACCGTTGACGCATACCATTCATTGCGGAAAATAATGGCGAGGAACATATATTTATTATTGCCTCGCCGTGCAATCGCATTGCGTGTCAGCGGTGGCAAAATTATGCAACGACGGGAGGGGCGATCGTTGCCATATTTAAAATGCATCGCGTTGATCTTGGACGCGCGCGCGCGAAACTTTTCTCGGAAATCATCGCGATTGACATTCGCAGCTCGCAGCGAGAAACGCGTTTCGGCTCTCAACGAGAAGCGACGATCGCTGGGGCCGCGATGGCTGCATAAGCAACGCGAGATTATAAAAGAGAGATTTTATAGGGATAACAACGCGTCGGCAAACGAGTTTCCTTTTCCACGGAAATCAGCGTCGAAGCGATTTTCCTTGGGGCCCCAAGGCAATTTTTCAAAATTAGATTATTATGTGTTTTGATAATAAATATTATAGATACTCTTACACACACTACTACTATAAGAAATAAATATAATATTATTGATATATAATTTTGTTTAATTTTCTTTTTATCAAAATATATTTTTTGAAATCTCGTTTATACGCTTTTACATTTTATTTTTGCCCTTGATGTAAATTTAGCATATATTCTTGGTCTTTTCAATGTCATCATGTCGATCAAAAGTCTCGACAGTTTTACGAGATGAAAATTTGATATCAGTATATGACAAACGCGGAATCTCTGAAGTCGCACATTCGGTGCGTTGAATAGGCACCACGAGATTGAAACAAGCGTGTCGCGGTTTTCTAGAAAGCGGTATTGCGTTGTGTTAACGATGTAAGTATGTAACCGATATCGGATCGATTGACCCGAATCCCGACGGTGGAAAGAGGATAAATAATAGTCGTGACCTGATTCTACGATAATTCCTATCGAGAGCGACGACGGTGGCATTCGCGGCCCTTGTCTCTCGTCGACGGAACACCTTATTGCGCGAGGCGACCATATATCGATTAATCCTTTAAAAGGTCATGTCAATATAACGGCAGAAAATGCAATATGCATTGATACGACGAAGCTCATGGCTTGACAAAGAACGCGGGGAATATACATCTCGATCTCATTATATCCCCGCAACGACAGTTGTGCTCGTGAAATAAAAGTCTATCTCGATCATTTTAACGTGAGAGCTCGTAAAATCGTTACGGGCGAACGCGTAAAAGAAATTTAATTTATATCATATAATATAATATTGTATTGCAATGCTCTCTGTTATTTTAATCCCATATTAATCTCTCCCGCTCGACACAAAGAGCGAAAATTTCATCGCGAAATTCAACCGCGAACTCGCATCCTACGTAAATTTCACAGGTGATGGAATATTATTTGAAATCGCAACTGAAATCTAGACATAACATTTTATGACAAACAGAAACATTTGCACGGAAGGAAAAGTCATTCCTATCGTGACTCCCCTTTTCTAACGGTGTGTGGTGTATTCTAAACCGTCAGAGTCAGCATTTTATTTGCTTGCGCGTGCCAATGAGAGAGACAGGCAATAATAAAATAATATTTATGTATATAACAGAAAACAATGCAATTTAGCTTTGAGAGCCGTGTCGCCTCTTCCTCCTCTTCCACGAGGAGGCTTCTCTCATCTCTCGCATACGAGGACTATACATCACCGACAATGTCAAAAGCATATCTTCGCGCTATATGCCTCATGGTTGATGCGGCTAAATTTACCGAAACATTCGTAGATCGCGTAGACGTAAAGTGTGATGTAAATGTCAGAAGAATAACTCTGAATAAAACGAAACTCTATATAATAAAAAAGTTGTTTTAATAAACTAAATAAAAAAAACTCATGCTTGCTAAAAATAATGTTTCAATATTTCGATATTTGCAGAGAAGCACTTATCAATCTGAAAATCTCTTCAAATATATNAAAACAGAAAAAAAAAAACGCAACGTGAAAAATGTATTCTCGGCGTTTATAAATCATCTTGAATTCCAGTCAATGTTTCGTTACACATTATCGATAAACGCGACGGATAAAAACGTGGGCACTGCACGATTAACAGACTTTTATCGTGCGTCCCCGTAATCTCTTCTACACAGCGCGCTCTTTGCGCGGATGCCTTTTAATCGCCGTATATAGTATAACAATGTGCATACCTTTAACATATAACGCGAGATATCCTGCCGGCAGCATCGGCTCTTCCCTATTTTTACACGCATCCAGCCACGATGTGTAAAAAGTGAAGGATATAAATAACCTCACCTATTTACATGTTAAATTGGATTACATGCGCATGTGTATCGGTACAATAATGCGAAAAAAGCCCGGCCGAGAATAACTTGTGAGAACGCGCGCGCGAGATAAATTATCAGCTTTTAAAAGTTTTAATAGCGAGGAGAAAAAAAATATATAACACGTACATATATACATACACAAACACGCGTATACATCAACCGTGCCACTTTGCAAGAAGACCGAGAGAGTAACAAGGAACCGCGTAGGTACAAACAGCGATAGAAAAAAAAAGAGGGGATGGAGAAAAAGCGCGAAAGGGAGGAGAAAAAAATTTCAGATATGATATAATTATACGTAATAAACAGGCTCCCGCGTTGACGAGCACGCATTGCGTGAAATTAATTTCTATTTTCGGAGACGGCCGCGGAAACGCGTGAAGAATTTAGAGCACAGGGTATATGCATAATTCCGAGTAAAGCTACGGCGCGTGCGATCTTGAGTCAAATAAAGAGGAATAAACTTGGGCGTCGCGACAAGAACCGACGAATTGATAACCAATCGGAGAATAATCGCGATATAATCGAGATAATTGTTCACGCGCGAGAAATGCGTATGCACTGTATTAATGTCAGCAAAAAGGCATTTGTTTCATTTTTGTATCATTATATACGGAAAAAAAAAAAATCTATACAATATTTAACCATCCCAATTATTCAAAAAGATCAGTTTATTTGATTTACCAATTTAATTTCAATTTAATAGAGAGCGAGTCTTATATATCCTTAAATTGAGAAGAATATATAATTTATTATTTTTTGAGATGATTGGTGTGGCGAAAAAGAATCATTTAATGTACGAAATATCCGCTTAAATGTTTCGCCCTTCTTTTTATTTACAGATTTTATACAGTTTAACACACATATACACACACAGATGGTTGAAGAATAATTTATTTTTATAAATTCGAAAGGAAGGACGATCGATCACGCGATAATGATTGATCGTTTCCCACGGCAAACATTCATCTGCAAGTTGCAAGGATGGATCGAGCGAAGCAATTGGATGCGTTAGAAACTAATTGATTCGGGTTAAGTACTTTGTATTTTATCCACGTGTGCTATATGTATATCAGATTACGGAAGCAAAGTGTAAACACAATCAAGCGACGAGTGAAAAGGCTGACGCAAACTAAATTGGCGATCGACCTAAGATTTATCAGTCATCGATTGCACTTTATCAGTCGAGTCCCCCTTCCCCTGCTCTTTTCATACAGAACGTCTGTGTTGATAATAACGTAATCTTTGATGACTTTAGCAAGTTCACACACATACATTTTTTCTTCTCAAAAATGTCGCGGGATCTCGCTATTTATCGACTTTTCAACATTTTGTGTGTATGTGTATGTGGGCATCATTCAAACTTGCCTTCAAATTAAGGATGTATATGTCATATATCAAAACATCGACAAAAGCATGAAAATTTCGTAGACTATTCTACTATTTTTTCTGAGTATCTGTGCAAAACCTGAGCACAATTCTCTTAATGGTTTGGAAATTATTTGAGTTTAAAGTTACTATTGATTTTTATGGAAAATCGCGTATTGTAGCACTTAATGACAAATTTGACAAGGAAAAAACATTGCCAACAAAATAAAAATTTTCACATATATTAAGAAAACTCTAATAAATATTTGTGCAAAACTTGATTCAGATCCACTTACTCGTTTAAAAGTTATTTACTAAAAATTGTAAAAAAATATTATCTCTCTCTCTCTCTTTCTGCAAATTACTAGATTTTTTTTCTTGCAGTTGATTTCAGGTATTCACGATCAAAAGTTTTTGTCATAAATTGGGAAATGCAAATTACTAGATTTTTTTTTCTTGCAGTTGATTTCAGGTATTCACGATCAAAAGTTTTTGTCATAAATTGGGAAAAATATTAATTACAACTATTTTCTTTTGCGAAGACGTTAAAAACCATATTATTTTGTGATACTTTAATTGTTTTTATAATACGGATTTATCATTTGATTTTTCAAACAGTATAAACGTAAAAAATATGTTCTTTTTTAAATTATGAGAGTTTTTTGTTACTATTGTACAGCCAAAACATCGTTAAAATCTCGTCATAACAAAGTCTATTTCAGATTAAAAACTAAATTTGAATTATCGTTTAATGTTCGCTAGAAAACTTTATTTTCAAACGCTTTAAGACTCGATAACAATTTGCATCTAGATTAACATTTCAGTATATTAGACTTTTCGTTTTTCGGTAATCCTTCATTGAAACCAAACGGGATACTCTGTATACAAGGGAGCTTCATCGCGCTAGGGATGTAATAATAATTTAGCAACGGCCGGCAATTTATAGACGTGGATGTACAAATTTTTGTCAAAGTACGACACATTGAGAACGGAAAAGGGAAAGCGCGGAGGGTCTAGCTTTATCAGCGGTCGAAGAGATATATTCGCCGATCAATTATTCAGCGTTTCCCTCAAAATTGAAGTTCCACGTCGGCCTTCGCGGGAATTAACTTCGATTAAGGTTCCTTATCGAAGCGAGCTCCGCGGACGGCAAAATAGACGATATTATTAGTAACGGGATTAAAATAGCGGACGATTAGACCGTGTTGCCTTGATCCGGGCGAATTTTGTCGTCGTCGTAAATCTCGAGAAAATCGAGGTAGCCGCTGGGTTTTAACCCCTTCAACCCGAATGTCGTCTAGATAGCAGTACAAATGGCAAATATTTCTTTTTTTATACAATCTTGGATAAATTATACAAATTTCACGCGCAATCTACGTAATTAAAAAATGATGACCCTAATTATTACAATTTTCATATCCCTAATAAATAATAAAACTTTATCACAATTTAACAAAATTAATATCCCGTAATCAAGATCGCGATCAAGATATTTCGAAGGAGAAGAGAACCGATATCTGCGGATGACGAGAGAACAATGTGCCCATTCGTCTCTTGCCTTCAATCGCGATACGTAATCGCATAAGCGGTACAATGGCAGGATGAACGACACAATCATTTGACGATGAAAAGAGGAACATGTACACGCATATACACACGAGCGCTAAATACTTTTAACGCGCCGCAACTGCGCTAACAACACCACAGCTCATTAACAAGTTTGTCATTCGCGATTGAACGCGTTAAACTACGTCCATTAACCCCTCAGAAAGCGGAAGCGTGCGAAAACACGAGGGAATCCTACCTTAGGGTATCGATTCATGCTCGCGAGGAAACATACAGAATAGCCTAAAATTACCGAACGATCTGATTCGTCCCTCCAAATTCTTAGGTCGATATGATATCGATTTAAATGAATGCTCCGGATGGTTCCGGGACATTCTGTATCTATATATCTCCTGTTTCTTTTTTCCTCTATCGGAAGACGAACGAAACAAAGTTCCAAGTTGTAAGGTATATGTGTGTATTTTTGTGCTCTTATTGGATATTAAATATCCTATGAGGCGACGACTTCGATATCAGTTCGTAAGAAAAGGTCAAGGCGACATGTGAAACGTTCCAACAATAATTAATGCGCGTTTCTTTAACATGCCCCCTTCTAGAATGTGCGTGTTTCACATATCATGAGGTGAAATTTTCAATCAAGTCATCAAAAAGAGCAAAGAAAAAGCAAGAAACCTTTCGTACTTTCGTTAATTTTCTAATTGGTAATTATCAATATATCAAGCTATGACTCCGTTGGATCAAATGACGCGATTTATCTGAGAAATATTTCAACGATAGACGGATTTTTAAGATGCTTCAATTCAACGGTCTCACAATCGAGCATTCATGAATCCGTTTTGTGAATGGCGTTCTATTTTTCCTAGAACAGTGTCTTCGTGTTTATTATTAAATTATTAAATTTTAAAAATATATAAATCTTCTTTCGATTAAAAGAATTAATCTTTCCTTTCCATCCAAATATTCAAAATTTTTTGAATATTTTTGAAGATCGCGCTTTATCGATAATAAAAAGTGAGCAGATTTCTTACAAAATACTATGAAATTTGTCTTTTTTACTTTTCTTATTAATTGTTTGGTTTAAAGATACATTGAAAATGATGTTCCATGATTAAAGTTGTAATAATAATTAATAATAACAAAATACATATGATAGATGGAATCGTGTTTTTCATCACGCGGTTGTTGTAACGTTCCTTGCGATGATCGCAATGTTTCGATCTAGGGGAAGGGGAGATCAGGTCATCGAGTTATGCCGTAAATACAGGTCGGATGTACGGAAATTACGGGGGAAGTGTATTCGCGGTATTTTTAACCACTATATCGTCTGGTGTTCGTCGCGGACCACCGAGACGAAAAATTTGACTAGGTAGCAGGTACGTAACTTTTAATACTCTGGCGGTACGCGGAGGATGGGGCGGGAGTCTGGTGTACACGTATGTATCTCGTCGGGGATTAAAAATAACTAAGACACGTGTAATGTGCTCTTCCACTGTTTGGCGGCTAGAAATACATACACAGGACGCTGCGTCGATGAGGCATCTTGTTCTCTCCTCTTTTTTCCCTTTCTTTTTCTCTCCCTTTCTCTCTCATCTTTTCCTAAACTTCCTTGAGCTCGACTCACGCGCTTTATTCATCCGCGAGTAAATATCGAATCTTGTATTAACGGACGTATATAGAGACTACATCGAATGTCTCCGGACCACTGGGAATGTTTTTTCAACGATAGAAAGTATAGGGATTACTTTAGGAGAAATGACGTAAAGTTTCGGAGTTATTAAATATTGAGAATTGAGGAATTTTGACAAAATGCACAAGAAAATATACGATATAATAATATATAAAAAAAAAACATTAAATATTTATACGCGAGAGTGAATAACAAATGTTTATCCTCATGGAGAGAAAAGTTTCTTTGGATTTAATAAATTTTATTGAAACCAAAGAGATATAATGCTTGGAATAGTCCAACCATACCAATGTTTGAAGTAACAAATATGATTGATTTTCAAATAACATATTTATTTACTTTAAATAAAATATTTTTTGAATGAATTTTATTTTTTCTTCAACTTAAACAATTATATTATTCTTTGAAACAATATTATTGTTTTCTTTAAAAGATTCATTATGTTGCTTTGAACAATTTAAATAAAGCTTAGAAAAAGTTAGATAAAGTTAAATTGCATGTTACTGCATCTTTCTAATCAAATCTTTGCAACCACCATAGCATGTAGAAAAGCTTAACGTTACTTATTCGGAATTTCTGTCCGAATAAATGAATATCGAACATTTATCTGTTCGATTTTCCAAAAATCAGTTCATTATCTGAATTCTCCTCTATGGATATCGTATCAGAAATGAAACTAATAGAAATAGTTGTTAAATGTTATTAGCCGCATGTTGCAGGCTTTATACATATACGTTTATGACAGAAACTTGAATACAAGTATAGTGAAGTATAGCGCGTCGCATAGGGGTAAGAGAATAAACTATACTATACCAAATAATAGTTATTTTCCCGTCAAACAATATGGTTTACGGCAACGAATTATTAAATTTTTACTCAACAAAATAATGTTTCGTATAAAATTATGTTTTTGTAACGAAACAAATATAAGTCAAACAAATAGATATATTAAATTTAAAGAAACCTTTTTCTCTGTGTGATCTTTAACTGGACGTTAACTTATCTGAAATTTCTTGGTATATGCTTCAACATCTTTTTCGAGGTATTCATAGCGCACCGAACGCTGAATCGTATCCAAAAAACATTGAGTCCCCGAGTTACGAATTGGCTCGTCTCGAGACGCGATTTCGCGCGATGTACTTAATCTGCATTTCTGCAAGGCGAGTTACAAATAATAGTTAGCGATTGGCGAGGATGATATAAACGTTATTCGATGTATTTATAACCATTAGATATTATACGGATCGTATTTTTAACCGGTTCACAGCCCGATGGCGGAAAGAGATTGCCAAGTGTGTTATTTATAATTCGCAATCAAAGATGAAGAAACAATAGCCATACGCGAGATTCTTACTCATCGAAAAACGAACAAACATCAATCTCCGATAGTATACAAGTGTATGGGCTCGCAAAAATATGTATACTACAATATATGTGTATATATCCACTTGAAAAATTGAGAATTGAAGAGAATAAATTATTATCCGATAACGTATCAGCTGTCACATCTCTATTGAGAATACGCATCGCGAAAGATAAGATAAGCAAAACCATAAACTTTACGTACAGTTTCCATAAACATTGTGTATAAAAATATAAACTGAGTTGACTCTTATTTCCGCTAATTGAAAAAAAAAGATGGTAGTAATTCAAACGTATTCGATAAAAAATACTAATATCGAATAACCCGATACATTTCTCTGGTGCAAAATCTAATAAGAGATAAAAGAAATATTGAAATAGAAATAATATAATGAAATATTATGAAAGGAAGATATACCGAGTAAGACCAAATTGAACTGGAGATTGAAAAGGATGATCGGCTCCCGAATGAAAGAAGCGTCCGACATCGATTAATCGATCAAGTATGGCTGACAATCAGTTGCTAGCGCGAGGCGCGCGTCTGACAGCGACTGTCTATTTCTACTTGCAGCGCTACGCTCGGTTTACCATCCTCCCGGGAACGAGACGTGAGCCGCGGCGGTTTAGAGTCTCATGCCACAATTCTACATCCTATAAACGAGTCGGGAACACTTGACGGTAGTCGTTATTCCGGCGGCGTTATTAACCCTTAATCGGTCTTCGTGTATCTTGGCATGCGTCCCGGCAAAAATCATTATTTTCGTCTCGCTTTCTCATTCTGACACTTTGGCAGAACGCGCACTCTAGGAAGTTTACCCTGCCTAATTTTACAAGCGATACGACTCTGTCACGAGAATCGTGTTCGAATTTTATTTTATATTTAAAAAAAAAAATATCTTTTTTTTTTTAAAGTAGAGGAGAAAGACGTCAATCTATCGATTACGGTTAAAAAAGGTGAATCACTCGAGACATTAATCGATGAAGTCCGATAATCTAAGGTATCCTCAATTAGGCTACTCGCGTATAAATATATAATCAGCCTCGCTGTTGCCGTGCGTGAACCATGTCTCTTGATAAAAGAAATATAAAAAGTATTAAAAATATAAAAAAATATATGAAAAAATATACTTTTGTAAAATGCATGAACTTTATGTAGATATGATCTCATCGAAGAAAAATCGCGATAATTTTTCTTTTCATTTTCTTCTCCCTCGCGTGTAAGATTTAATGATAGCATTAACGTTAGTTAACGTTATAGTTCTAGAACACGTTACGGAAGAAAAATTAGAAAATCTTTAACTCGTTCCTGCCCGATTGCCTATGATATGAATTTATTTGCGCAGCTCGCGATACATAAAAATTTCCACAGTTCTCGCTTTAATATCCAAATTACTCTTTTGTAAATAATCTCTAGCATCACGAGGTTCAAGGCTGAAAGATCTCGCCTGTACGTAACTATTTATATTTCCGCTAGCCGTCGTCGATCATTATACGAGCGTCGAAATTCTATTCGACGGAGGATCCATTTCGCCGGGAAAGCGATGGGTATTCAGGTCTCGTCAAGACGTACGTACATAATCCGCCAAACATTTTGATGCTCCGCGGACGGGCAGAAAAATAAGCGTCCCCTCGTCAAGCTCGCGCTAAATCGTTCCCGACGACGAGAAGAGGGAAGGAAGAGCGCGGTGTCGGACGATGTGCGAGCGG